>NC_000077.6:54371620-54671620 GCF_000001635.26 Mus musculus
TCCAAGTGTTGGGATTAAAGGCGTGTGCCACCACACCTGGCAAATGTTCAGATTTTAAACAACAAAGAGACAGTCAAATCCAGATGGTATAAACTGAACTGTTGTGTTTGTTCGCAGTCTGTTAAGTGTTACAGGAGGGGAACACCTGCAAGAAAATAGCCCTGGCCAAGAGACCCCAGAGGAAAAGACACCACCATGTGTATGTATGTTTCTCCTAGCATTCATATATAGAGGCAGTGTTCACCAGTATTAGGAAGGCAGTAGCAATGGACCTTGGAATGAAAGAATGAAGTATTCTTTGTTAATAGATATCAAATGATTTTTAGTGTTTTTATTACATTGATAAATATGTCTTTGTCTAGTCAGTTCATAGTTACTCACTTCTGTCTTCTTCACATCTTTTGGTGAGTATTGGGGAAATGTCACTGGTTAGTGTTCTAATCTGCAGTTTCAAAATTTTACTATTTTAAAGCCACTTTCCTGTTTTCCATTTGACTTTGTCTATTAGCAACTAGAAACATGATTGATCACTAAGGATTTGGTTTGCTGCAGAGCATTCTAATGTTCTCTTAATATAATCTACAACTTTTTGAGACAGGATCTCACTGTGTGGCAAAGGCTAGTTTTAAACTCTCAATCCTCCTGCCTCAACCCACCAGTCCTGTGTTGAGGAGATGGCTGTTCACAGACAACATTTTAAAAACAATCCTTACGTAATGTTTTAGCAGTACACAGTGAAGTAGTCTATGTAGATGATCTAAATATTCAAAATAGTACACTGAAAGTTTCTTCAGATTTCTATATATTTCTATATATTTCTTGTGCTCCATTTTTTTTCTGTGCTTTAAAAACATTTTACAACTTATGCATTACCATGTTATTAAGGCCTTTAAAGTATTTATACTATTTTAGTGTCTCCATAGTGGTTTATCTAATAGACATACTGAAGTGTATCTGAAGTGTTTCCTGGAGACTAGGAGGCTGAGTGCCCAAGGTTTTGCTTCTGTAGGCATTGTTGTGTGTGTCTCAGATTGTTACTCTAAGATAAATACCAGGAGACCAAAGGGTTGATGTGTTTGACATTTTGTGATTCATGCTGGCAAACTGGCATACTCTTACTCAAAATGAAAACAGCATGTTACTTTATTTTCCAGTAGTTTGAATGCTAATGATGCTGGTCCTTTTTCCCCCTCATTATGGTCCATTTGTATTTTTCTGTTATGAAATATCTGTTTATTATATACTGAAGAGAGTCTACACACATAGGAAATAATTTAATTGACTTGTGAGTCTTTAATTTTATTATTTTGGACTTATGTATCATTTTTTTCTTTTGATTTTTTTCCTCTTTTTTTTAAAGGGTGAGAAAAAGTCCTTCTTTCCTCCTTCCTTTTTTCCCCCCTTCCTTCCTTAGTTATCAGAGAAATATTCACCTTTAGTCAGGCTGTAGTGGCATACGCCTTTAATTCCAGCATTCAGGAGGCAGAGGCAGAAGGATCTCTGTGAGTCTGAGGCCAGCTTGATCTACAAAATTAGTTCCAGGACAGCAAGGGCTACACAGAGAAACCCTGTCTCAAACAAAACAAAACAAAGAAAATTCACATTTATTTTCTACTATTTAATCTCATGACATTGAGTTGACTACTGCTAGTTCTCCATGTTTATTCATAGTAGTTTTCACATTTATTTTTTGATTTAATGTTAAATAGCAGATTATCCGTGATCAATATTCAAAAATAATCTGACACACCTATGAAGTTAACATACAAAGCTGACACTCATGCTTTAAACCAAATCAAATATTATAAAGACAAATTAAAATATATCCATCTCATTCATAATTTGTACTCTCTCTATCTTTAATTCTTATTCTACATAGGAAACAGTGACTGATACCTTTGAGATGGACAGCTTGTTGTCGAGTACTGAGCTAGTTTCAGGTAAGACTAACATAACAGCTTTTCATCTTTCCTTCAAACGTGGGCACTCGTGTATCTCTTGACTTCTCATATCAGTGGAAGAAAAGATGTCTTTCCCCTAGTCCAACATGAACCCTTCTGACTGTGTTCTAGGCCTCATTCTCACTGTCTCCATGCACACACCAGTAAATGTGAAATGACAGTTGTGACGTGTGGCAAAAGAAAATGACTCAAATGCAATTAATTACACTTTAGCTAGAAATATGAGGAAATGCTTCCAGGCAAGGATGGTGACTGAACTGAGATCAGAAGGTGAGTAGAGATCATCTCTGCAGAGACAGAGGGAGGAGAGACATCCACTTGGAAGATACAGCAGGCACAATGATCTCGCCGGCACCCAGATCTGGAGGAGGCACGGCAGGCATACTGCTGAACATCAGGACCACAACAAGCAAGCCCAGGACAGAGCAGAGTACTGCTCACCTGTGCAGGAACCACTCCCCCAAAAATCAGGGATGCATCATGCCTTGAGTGGACCTCCCAGTGTGGAGGTCTAGGATGATATGGAAATGCAGTGGTGCCTCTTGATTCTGAGCTGAGAGAATATAAGAAAATCTGAAGTTTTACTTCATGAGCCCCTTTGAAAATTAGCAAGCTAGACACCAGATGCCATGGAACCTGGGTGTGTAGATTTTCAAGATAGCTGTAGTCACCACATAACTTGTTAGATTTGTCTTAATCAGTGGTGGTTTCATTCAAAGAAGAGGGCACTAGGCCGGGCGTGGTGGCGCACGCCTTTAATCCCAGCACTCAGGAGGCAGAGGCAGGCGGATTTCTGAGTTCAAGGCCAGCCTGGTCTAACAAAGTGAGTTCCAGGACAGCCAGGGCTATACAGAGAAACCCTGTCTCAGAAAAAAAAAAAAAAAGAAAAGAAAGAAAGAAAGGAAGGAAGGAAGGAAGGAAGGAAGGAAGGAAGGAAGGAAGAAAGAAAGAAAGAAAGAAAGAAAGAAAGAAAGAAAGAAAGAAAGAAAGAAAGAAAGAGAGAAAGAAAGAAAAAGAAAAAAAGAAGAGGGCACTGTTGAATTTTAAATACTTGGATTTAGTGAAAATGTGCTGGTATAGATGAAAATGGCTGTCCTAGTTAGGATTACTATTGCTATGATGAAACACCGGGACCAAAAGCAAGTTGGGGAGGTAAAGGTTTATGTGCACTTCCAAATCACTTCCACATCACTGCTCATCACTGAAGGAAGTCAGGACAGGAATTCAAACAAGCTTCTGGACGCAGGAGCAGAAGCAGAGGCCATGGAGGGGTGCTGCTTACTGGCTTGCTTCCCTTGATTGCTTAGTCTGCTTTCTTATAGGACCCAGGACCACCAGCCCAGGGATGGCCCCACCCACAATGGGCTGGGCCCACCAATATCAATCACTAATTAAGAAAATGCCTTACAGGTTTGCCTGCAGCCCAATCTCATGGGGGCATTTTTTTTTTCAATTGAGGCTCCCTTTCCTCTGATGAGTTTAGCTTGTGTCAAGTTGACATAAAACTAGCCAGCACAGTGATGATGTCTAAACAGTGCATCCTATGTACTCAAGTAACTACCAAAGAGAGCATCTTCTATGCTTTTTCAGTCAGTATCACCATCTAAAGAAAATTTCCCTGGAGGCACTTGATTGTTAACAAAATTAATTAGCAGCATTAAAAGAAAGGGCCTGTGTTTTCTTCTTATGAGACCCTGAATGTTGAACGTGACCATAAGATAGACTCTAAATGCACCTTCAGCACTGGACACATTCATTCTTCAGGTTGGAATTTTACTGGCTCCTCAAAAACCCTGACTTATAGATGACATCTTCCCTTGAGTTATCAGACTTTAGGTCTTACATATGATCCCCTTTACAAGAAAGCTCACAGACGCGAGATCAAAATCTATTTTGACATTAAGTACCAACATCTCAGAATATAAAGACTGGAAAGTATCTGGATCCATGGAGAAAACACTTTCATAAGTCCTCCTGTTTGATATATTTATTTCCATTGTGATTTTCTTGGCATCTCTTATGTTGTGCACAAGAGGCAGTGTTTTTGATGTAAGATTATAAAAGATATGTCTAACTTTCTTGCTAAAGAAGAAAATGTGGCATGTGTGTGATATTGGCCAGTGAAAGTTCATCAATAGGTGGTATGTCTTGATAATTATCAAAGATATAGCACTAATTGGGGCCATATAAACATGGAAATTAGGGGCTGGGGAGATGGCTCAGTCAGCATGAGGACCTGATTTCAGATCCCCATCATCTGCAAAAACTCATGCTGTGGCGCACACACCCGTAACACTAGGGTTGCAAGCAAGGAGAGACACGTGGCCCCTTGGCACACACTGCAGTGCCAGCCATACTAGGCAAGTAATGAGCTCTGGATTATGCCAGCCATACTAGTCAAGTAATGAGCTCTGGCTTCAGTGAGAGTCTGATTTAAACAAGGAGTTTACCTGGAATTAACCTTTGGATTCAAACACATGCACAGATCCATACACCACACACACAATTTTTAAAAGGAGATTAAAACAAATATTCTCACAAATTATGATCTATGAAATTTTTTGCTTGAGACACCAATGCTCTTTATTTGGAGTTGTCTGGTGCTTGGGTTATTTTCAAGCACACAATAGCCACATTTTAGTAATGTAAGCCTCACTCCCCAAATTTCTCTTGTCCTGCCCTTCTGCTGGCATGATTTGGATGGCCATATAACTATGTTCTGAGAAATTTGAAAACCTGGACACATTTGCTGAGTTCTTGTTTTCTTGGGATAACAGTCACAAAATGCCTTCGGCCTTTGCTCAGATCCACCACAAGAACATCTCAGTGTGACTGCTCGGCTGTCTGTACTTTGAGCCCCCAACTCCTTAGCCCTTTCCATGACTCTTAGCCTTTTTATTACTCTTGCTGCCAAATTCTAGTGAAACCATTAACCAATACCAGCAAAATGGGCATCCTGAAGCAGAGCTTCAGGAATTTCTAAAGGAATGTTGTGGCAAAGAGGAGTATCAGCGAGAGCCGTTGGCTTCTCTGCCCTCAGTCTACTGCCAGAGAAGAAGGAAGCAGCTACCATTTTGCACCTGTTACTTAAAGTCCGGCGAAGGACAGTTCTGTTTCTGCTTCTTTATCCTGTAGCAGTGCAGAGACCCTGAATGGATTGGGCCAGCAGTTCCAGGATGGTGGATGGGGAAGTTTTCTGTGCCCTTGGCTGTTAGCTCAGCTCCTATCTGTCTTTTGCTTCGTGGATTCTGGGATTTGGTCTCTTGCTTGATCATATCCTAGAGTTCCTGGATGCTTACCAACACGCTTGTGGTTTTCTTTCTCTGAGTCCAGTGTTTCCTCAACGTCATCTTCTGTCCCTGATATTCTTTCTTACACTTCATCATCTGTTGGTGGTGCTCCTTACTGTTGGTGGTGCTCCTTACTGTTGGTGGTGCTCCTTGCTGTGTTTTTCATTTAATGAACTCTATCAATAGTCAGCATTTCTGGGTTTTATTTTATTTTATTTTTCCAGCATTTCAGTTTCTTTGCTGAGATTCTCTCTTATGTTTCTGAAATGTTTCATGTTTCACCCACATTGCTGGTTTTCTTATCTAGGCCCTGACTTGATCTCCTTGCTTCATTATCTACTTGTTTGAAAACTCTTTGAAGTTGTTAGACATTTTAAAAATTAGGCTCTTGAGTTGTTTAGTGTTCTGCCTACTTCACTAACTTGGCTTTCAGTTATTGAAGAAGTTGTATGTGTTTCTGTGTTGCTTGTGTATTTGATGCAATAGATGAGTCTTTCCAGTGTTTTTTCCCCCCATACTTATTGTTCAACCCTGTGGACCTTCTTCATGGGTGCTCTTTTCTTGCTGTCAGGATTCCCACTATCATTGAGTGGAGGAGCAGACAACTATAACAGAGAGAGAATGATTTAACAACAAACCAAATATTAAAATGCAATAAAAAGCAATTGAGTACTTTGCCCACATTCTCACTAAGGAGCTAGGAGACTGATAAAATAAGCAAGGGATTGAAGATTATTAATGTTAAAAATATTAATAATGAAAAGTACAAAGAAGCCAGGCATGGTGGATTTAACCCGTCACCTTTAATCCTAGCATTTAGGAGGCAGAGGCAGGAGGATCAGGCCGGTCTCGTCTACATAGTGAGTTCCAGGACAGCCAGGCTGTATATGAGATCCTGAATCAAAGTTTAAAAAAAAAAAATCAAAAGTAAAGAGAAAGTGGGCAATGGAGAAGTAGGAATGAGGATGAGATAGCCTTTGTAATTGGATATTATCTGAGCACAGAACACAGGATGCTTTTCCACCACTGTCTTTGCCTAAGTGTACTGTGTCCTCAAGTTTGTATTCAGGTCAGCTCCCTGTGCTCATATGGTTCTCAGGGTAGTGGCGTGTGTGTGTGTGGGGGGGTGGGGTGGTAAATTTATTTTTTACAAGCAGTAACCAGTTCTCTTAACTCCTTGCCAGCCATCCTCCTCAACTGCTCCTCCTTTAGTCCCCCAACAATCTGCTTAAACAGTCCCTTCACCCACTTTTTCCAATACTAGCAGCTAACAATATCTTCTACATAAATTGCCTTCTCTTTTCACTCTGTTAGCCCCTGCCCCCACCCCCACCCCCAGTTTCAGCTGGCTTTTTTTTTATATCCTATACTGTTCCTGACCAACACTGAAGGTCATAGGGTCACACAGTTCTAACTGCTAAGGATTCTTAAAGAGCCAGTTGACTAGCAACTAGGGATCCTTTAAAGGGCCGGGCACAGGAGATAAATCACACTACCTTTCTCCCATTTGTTTTGGCTACTAATGATGCAGGTCTGGGCTCTCCCTATAGCAACGCTGCTGTTGTGATTTTTGCTTCCCCGCCCTTTCCAGTGTCTTTTCCAGGGTTCTCAGGTATCTGATATGATCTTTCTGTTGATCTCTCAGGAGCGTGTCCACAACTGAGATAAGAACCTAACAATGATGCTTCTCTTTCCTGTAACTTGGGCTCTGCTTCCAGAACCTTTTATCCCCCGGACTATTTTATCTTCTAGTGCCTTGTGTTCTAAAGTTCCTCACTGAAGTCTCTTAATGTCCACCCCCCAGTTCTGCATACCAACCTGGGTATGCAGGATGCTACCTATATTCAACATAATCTGTCTTAAAGCCCCGCTCATAGGCCTGTTGTTGCTCTGCATTGTAGATGGCCTTGTATTGCAGGAAACCAAACTCCTGCTTATGGGCCTGTCAATGGTTAGGTTGTAAGTGTTCCTGCTCAGATGGAAAGGTGTCCTGGGACATGGGAGCCCAGGAACCACACAGCTCTGAGAGGGAGCCTCCTCAGTAGAGGTGTTGCAGCTCCCAGGGGAGGGCATCTCCAGCTGACGTGAGGAGCTCAGGAGCCCAGTCTCACTCCTTCTTTGCTTCTTCCACAGAGAGAGTCACAACAGGCAGTTAATCTCAAAGGAGGTTCATTGGAGGAAGAATTCCGGAGGAAAAGGGATGAATATAGGTTTTCTTAGGGGATAGAGGGAGAGCATCTCAGGTAGAGATGCCCAGAGTGAGGATTGGTAGGATTTCAGGTCCTGAGCTTGGGAGGCTCAGGGATTGGTAGCTCTTTTTCACCCCCTTTTTCTTGCATGGGGCCCGTGGGTTAGAATGGGAAGTCCTTCCTGGCCACATGTGGCTTTGACTGAGGTGCCACCTCTGTGGAGCTGCTCCGGGAGGCTGGAGAGGTGGTGCTGCCATTATGGGCAGCTATGGTGGTACTAACAATGGCTGCAGGCTGAGGCAGGAAAGAAGGTGTTGCCACTGGGAACAATTCCTCATGATGGCAGCAGGCTAAGGCTTGCTCCTTTGACAGGTGCCACCATTTTGACAACTTCTGCAGTGGCATCTTATGGCAGCCATAGGCTGGAGTGGGAAGGAGGGGCCAGCTGCCATTTTAATGGCTCTTGCTGCAGACTGTTCAGAGACTACATAGGTGCTGGGCGTTTCTTGTCCAGGTTGTTTTTAGCTCACAGGAGAAGTCAGTGGCGAGTCAGGCTCTCTTCTTTACTTTTTTTGGGGGTTAGTGGCCAAGGTTTTCTGAAGACTTCCCTTGCTCATCTCTGAATTTTATTAGTTTCAGTAGTATCCACAGCTTTTCATTTTTTCCTGTGGCAATATAAACAAACATGTATCCCCAATGCAAAACATTCACTGACTTCCTTTCTGATGTTACCACATCCTTATAGTTTATAGGTTGATTTAATTCCACAGTTTTCTATAACACAGGGTCTCTCAGCTGCTGTTATTCCTTTCTCTTTAATGTTCAGAAAATTAAAGATAACAGAGCACTATTTAGCCTATCCTGGTGAATGGGGAGGTCTTTATTCTTCCCTTTTGTTTTATAAGCATTTCCTTTAAGGTGAGTTTAGATCTCTTTCTACAACTACTTGTTCTGTAGGACTGTGTGATATACCTGTAATGTGCTTTATATTATAATATGCAAAGAATTGCTTCATCTTACTGGAGACATATGTGGGGACATTGTAATTATCCCAGAAAGAGAATGAGTTGAAGGCAGATAACCAAAATACAGTCCAGCTTGGCAGCTATGCAATTCACGTGTGCATCTTCCAGTCTCCTTTCTACTAAAATTAATTCTTTCTCTGCTTCCTTTGTTAGCTGTCTTGGACTGTCTAAGTCCACGTCTCCTTGTAGTGATTGAAACAAATTACATAACTCTTGAGTGGTTAATCCAGTGATGGGCTGTAGCCAATTAATATCTACTATTAATTTTTGAAAATCATTAAGAGTTTTCAACTGATCTGATGTGAACCATCTGTAGCTGAGTTTTGTTGTTGTTGTTGTTGTTGTTGACTTATTTTCTAATCTAGAGAGTGGATAGAATCTCCTCTTTGTATTTTTTTCAGAAGCAATTTGCAAACCCCAACAAGGCAAAATTCTTTTTGATTTACCAAATATTTTCTCTAAACTAGCTGCATTAGAATCAGCCAACAAAATATCATGCATGTAATGGTAAATAATAGACTGAGGAAATTGCCTATGAATTATTTCTAGAGGTTGTTGTACAAAATATTGATATGAAGATTTTTTAAAATTTTCTTTGTGGAAGAACTTTCCACTAACATCTTTTTACAGGTTGATCATTATTATAACTAGGCACTATAAAACAAATTTTTGCTTGTCCTCCTCTTGCAAGGAGATAGTAAAACAGCAATCTTTTAAATCAACTATTGTAAGTAAAAAGGCAGTCTTTTATTATCCAAGAATCAATTATTGTTATAGGCCAGGCCTTAAAGAAGGCAAAGGAGCACCAGGCTGTAGTGGATCCATTGGTTGGATTACTCTAGTCACAGCTCTCAAATCAGTTAACAGTCTTCATTTCCCAAATTTCTTTTCTATGACAAATACAGAGGAGTTCCATGGGCTGGTTGACTCTTCTGTATGTTGAGCTTCCAGCTCCTCTTGCACCTGCAGCCCAAATGACTGTAGTTTTTCCTTAGATAAGGGCCACTGATCTGCTCACACAGTCTTGTTAGTCAACCATTCTAAGAGAAGGAACAATTGGTATAATTTCAGCAGTGCCCCCCCCCAAGAAATTTGGGAACTCAGTCCCTGTTCTGTCCTGATTTTTGGATAACTTGCACAATTCTGTGGTTGTTCTAGATGATATTTTTCAATACCTTCCCCAGAAGCATCTTCCATTCCATCCTTAATTTTAGGGATTGTCTCTGGTATTGAGGGAATATTAATCTGAGTTTATCACTGCTGTAATAAGTCTCATCCCATAAATTTATGGCTATTTCATCCACATAAGGCCTTAACTTTCCTATTTGACCTTCTTTTTTTTTTTTTTTCCATTTTTTATTAGGTATTTAGCTCATTTACATTTCCAATGCTATACCAAAAGTCCCCCTTACCCACCCACCCCCACTCCCCTACCCACCCACTCCCCCCCTTTGGCCCTGGCGTTCCCCTGTACCGGGGCACACAAAGTCTGCGTGTCCAATGGGCCTCTCTTTCCAGTGATGGCCGACTAGGCCATCTTTTGATACATATGCAGCTAGAGTCAAGAGCTCAGGGGTACTGGTTAGTTCATAATGTTGTTCCACCTATAGGGTTGAAGATCCCTTTAGCTCCTTGGATACTTTCTCTAGCTCCTCCATTGGGAGCCCTGTGATCCATCCATTAGCTGACTGTGAGCATCCACTTCTGTGTTTGCTAGGCCCCGGCATAGTCTCACAAGAGACAGCTACATCTGGGTCCTTTCGATAAAATCTTGCTAGTATATGCAATGGTGTCAGCGTTTGGATGCTGATTATGGGGTGGATCCCTGGATATGGCAGTCTCTACATGGTCCATCCTTTCATCTCAGCTCCAAACTTTGTTTCTGTAACTCCTTCAATGGGTGTTTTGTTCCCACTTCTAAGGAGGGGCATAGTGTCCACACTTCAGTCTTCATTTTTCTTGAGTTTCATGTGTTTAGGAAATTGTATCTTATATCGTGGGTATCCTAGGTTTTGGGCTAGTATCCACTTATCAGTGAGTACATATTGTGTGAGTTCCTTTGTGATTGTGTTACCTCACTCAGGATGATGCTCTCCAGGTCCATCCATTTGGCTAGGAATTTCATAAATTCATTCTTTTTAATAGCTGAGTAGTACTCCATTGTGTAGATGTACCACATTTTCTGTATCCATTCCTCTGTTGAGGGGCATCTGGGTTCTTTCCAGTTTCTGGCTATTATAAATAAGGCTGCTATGAACATAGTGGAGCATGTGTCCTTCTTACCAGTTGGGGCTTCTTCTGGATATATGCCCAGGAGAGGTATTGCTGGATCCTCCGGTAGTACTATGTCCAATTTTCTGAGGAACCGCCAGACGGATTTCCAGAGTGGTTGTACAAGCCTGCAATCCCACCAACAATGGAGGAGTGTTCCTCTTTCTCCACATCCTCGCCAGCATCTGCTGTCACCTGAATTTTTGATCTTAGCCATTCTCACTGGTGTGAGGTGGAATCTCAGGGTTGTTTTGATTTGCATTTCCCTGATGATTAAGGATGTTGAACATTTTTTCAGGTGCTTCTCTGCCATTCGGTATTCCTCAGGTGAGAATTCTTTGTTCAGTTCTGAGCCCCATTTTTTAAGGGGGTTATTTGATTTTCTGAGGTCCACCTTCTTGAGTTCTTTATATATGTTGGATATTAGTCCCCTATCTGATTTAGGATAGGTAAAGATCCTTTCCCAGTCTGTTGGTGGTCTTTTTGTCTTATAGACAGTGTCTTTTGCCTTGCAGAAACTTTGGAGTTTCATTAGGTCCCATTTGTCAATTCTCGATCTTACAGCACAAGCCATTGCTGTTCTGTTCAGGAATTTTTCCCCTGTGCCCATATCTTCAAGGCTTTTCCCCACTTTCTCCTCTATAAGTTTCAGTGTCTCTGGTTTTATGTGAAGTTCCTTGATCCACTTAGATTTGACCTTAGTACAAGGAGATAAGTATGGATCGATTCGCATTCTTCTACATGATAACAACCAGTTGTGCCAGCACCAATTGTTGAAAATGCTGTCTTTCTTCCACTGGATGGTTTTGGCTCCCTTGTCGAAGATCAAGTGACCATAGGTGTGTGGGTTCATTTCTGGGTCTTCAATTCTATTCCATTGGTCCACTTGTCTGTCTCTATACCAGTACCATGCAGTTTTTATCACAATTGCTCTGTAGTAAAGCTTTAGGTCAGGCATGGTGATTCCACCAGAGGTTCTTTTATCCTTGAGAAGAGTTTTTGCTATCCTCGGTTTTTTGTTATTCCAGATGAATTTGCAAATTGCTCCTTCTAATTCGTTGAAGAATTGAGTTGGAATTTTAATGGGGATTGCATTGAATCTGTAGATTGCTTTTGGCAAGATAGCCATTTTTACAATGTTGGTCCTGCCAATCCATGAGCATGGGAGATCTTTCCATCTTCTGAGATCTTCTTTAATTTCTTTCTTCAGGGACTTGAAGTTTTTATCATACAGATCTTTCACTTCCTTCGTTAGAGTCACGCCGAGATATTTTATATTATTTGTGGCTATTGAGAAGGGTGTTGTTTCCCTAATTTCTTTCTCAGCCTGTTTATTCTTTGTGTAGAGAAAGGCCATTGACTTGTTTGAGTTAATTTTATATCCAGCTACTTCACCGAAGCTGTTTATCAGGTTTAGGAGTTCTCTGTTGGAATTTTTAGGGTCACTTATATATACTATCATATCATCTGCAAAAAGTGATATTTTGACTTCCTCTTTTCCAATTTGTATCCCCTTGATCTCCTTTTGTTGTCGAATTGCTCTGGCTAATACTTCAAGTACTATGTTGAAAAGGTAGGGAGAAAGTGGGCAGCCTTGTCTAGTCCCTGATTTTAGTGGGATTGCTTCCAGCTTCTCTCCATTTACTTTGATGTTGGCTATTGGTTTGCTGTAGATTGCTTTTATCATGTTTAGGTATTGGCCTTGAATTCCTGATCTTTCCAGAACTTTTATCATGAATGGGTGTTGGATCTTGTCAAATGCTTTTTCTGCATCTAACGAGATGATCATGTGGTTTTTGTCTTTGAGTTTGTTTATATAATGGATTACATTGATGGATTTTCGTATATTAAACCATCCCTGCATCCCTGGAATAAAACCTACTTGGTCAGGATGGATGATTGCTTTAATGTGTTCTTGGATTCGGTTAGCGAGAATTTTATTAAGGATTTTTGCATCGATGTTCATAAGAGAAATTGGTCTGAAGTTCTCTATCTTTGTTGGATCTTTCTGTGGTTTAGGTATCAGAGTAATAGTGGCTTCATAAAATGAGTTGGGTAGAATACCTTCTACTTCTATCTTGTGAAAAAGTTTGTGCAGAACTGGAGTTAGATCTTCTTTGAAGGTCTGATAGAACTCTGCACTAAACCCGTCTGGTCCTGGGCTTTTTTTGGCTGGGAGACTATTAATAACTGCTTCTATTTCTTTAGGGGATATGGGACTGTTTAGAAGGTCAACTTGATCCTGATTCAACTTTGGTACCTGGTATCTGTCCAGAAATTTGTCCATTTCGTCCAGGTTTTCCAGTTTTGTTGAGTATAGCCTTTTGTAGAAGGATCTGATGGTGTTTTGGATTTCTTCAGGATCTGTTGTTATGTCTCCCTTTTCATTTCTGATTTTGTTAATTAGGATTTTGTCCCTGTGCCCTTTAGTGAGTCTAGCTAAGGGTTTATCTATCTTGTTGATTTTCTCAAAGAACCAACTCCTCGTTTGGTTAATTCTTTGAATAGTTCTTCTTGTTTCCACTTGGTTGATTTCACCCCTGAGTTTGATTATTTCCTGCCGTCTACTCCTCTTGGGTGAATTTGCTTCCTTTTTTTCTAGAGCTTTTAGATGTGTTGTCAAGCTGCTAGTATGTGCTCTCTCCCGTTTTTTCTTGAAGGCACTCATAGCTATGAGTTTCCCTCTTAGAAATGCTTTCATTGTGTCCCAAAGGTTTGGGTACGTTGTGGCTTCATTTTCATTAAACTCTAAAAAGTCTTTAATTTCTTTCTTTATTCCTTCCTTGACCAAGGTATCATTGAGAAGAGTGTTGTTCAGTTTCCATGTGAATGTTGGCTTTCTGTTATTTATTTTGTTATTGAAGATCAGCCTTAGTGCATGGTGATCTGATAGGATACATGGGACAATTTCAATATTTTTGAATCTGTTGAGGCCTGATTTGTGACCTATTATGTGGTCAATTTTGGAGAAGGTACCATGAGGTGCTGAGAAGAAGGTATATCCTTTTGTTTTAGGGTAAAATGTTCTGTAGATATCTGTCAGATCCATTTGTTTCATCACTTCTGTTAGTTTCAGTGTGTCCCTGTTTAGTTTCTGTTTCCATGATCTGTCCATTGGTGAAAGTGGTGTGTTGAAGTCTCCCACTATTATTGTGTGAGGCGCAATGTGTGCTTTGAGCTTTATTAAAGTTTCTTTAGTGAATGTGGCTGCTCTTGTATTTGGAGCATAGATATTCAGAATTGAGAGTTCCTCTTGGAGGATTTTACCTTTGATGAGAATGAAGTGTCCCTCCTTGTCTTTTTTGATGACTTTGGGTTGGAAGTCAATCTTATCAGATATTAGGATGGCTACTCCTGCTTGTTTCTTCATACCATTTGCTTGGAAAATTGTTTTCCAGCCTTTCATTCTGAGGTAGTGTCTATCTTTTTCTCTGAGATGAGTTTCCTGTAAGCAGCAAAATGTTGGGTCTTGTTTGTGTAGCCAGTTTGTTAGTCTATGTCTTTTTATTGGCGAGTTGAGACCATTGATGTTAAGAGATATTAAGGAAAAGTAATTGTTGCTTCCTGTTATTTTAGTTGTTAAAGGTGGCATTCTGTTCTTGTGGCTGTCTTCTTTTAGGTTTGTTGAGGGATTACCTTCTTGTTTTTTCTAGGGCGTTGTTCCCGTTCTTGTATTGGTTTTTTTCTGTTATTATCCTTTGAAGGGCTGGATTCGTGGAGAGATAATGCGTGAATTTGGTTTTGTCGTGGAATACTTTGGTTTCTCCCTCTATGATAATTGAGAGTTTGGCTGGGTATAGTAGCCTGGGCTGCAGTTTGTGTTCTCTTAGTGTCTGTATAACATCTGTCCAGGCTCTTCTGGCTTTCATAGTCTCTGGTGAAAAATCTGGTGTAATTCTGATAGGCTTGCCTTTATATGTTACTTGACCTTTTTCCCTTACTGCTTTTAGTATTCTATCTTTATTTAGTGCATTTGATGTTCTGATTATTATGTGTCGGGAGGAATTTCTTTTCTGGTCCAGTCTATTTGGAGTTCTGTAGGCTTCTTGTATGTTCATATGCATCTCATTCTTTAGATTTGGGAAGTTTTCTTCAATAATTTTGTTGAAGATGTTTGCTGGACCTTTGAGTTGAAAATCTTCATTCTCATCCACTCCTATTATCCGTACGTTTGGTCTTCTTATTGTGTCCTGGATTTCCTGGATATTTTGAGTTAGGATCTTTTTGCATTTTCCATTTTCTTTGATTGTTGTGCCGATGTTCTCTATGGAATCTTCTGCACCTGAGATTCTCTCTTCCATCTCTTGTATTCTGTTGCTGATGCTCAAATCTATGGTTCCAGATTTCTTTCCTAGGGTTTCTATCTCTAGTGTTGCCTCGCTTTGAGTTTTCTTTATTGTGTCTACTTCCCTTTTTAGGTCTAGTATGGTTTTGTTCATTTCCATCACCTGTTTGTATGTTTTTTCCTCTTTTTCTGTAAGGACTTCTACCTGTTTGATTGTGTTTTCCTGTTTTTCTTTAAGGACTTGTAACTCTTTAGCAGTGTTCTCCTGTATTTCTTTAAGTGATTTATTAAAGTCCTTCTTGATGTCCTCTACCATCATCATGAGATATGCTTTTAAATCTAGGTCTAGGTTCTCAGGTGTGTTGGGGTTCCCTGGACTGGGCGAAGTGGGTGTGCTGGGTTCTGGTGATGGTGAGTGGTCTTGGTTCCTGTTAGTAAGATTCCTCCGTTTACCTTTCGCCATCTGGTAATCTTTGGAGTTAGTAGATATAGTTGACTCTGTTTAGAGATTGTTCTTCTGGTGATTCTGTTACCGTCTATCAGCAGACCTGGGAGACAGATTCTCTCCTCTGAGTTTCAGTGCTCAGAGCACTCTCCGCTGGCAAGCTCTCTTACAGGGAAGGTGCGCAGATATCTTGTATTTGGACCTCCTCCTGGCCGAAGAAGAAGGCCCAAAACAGGACCTTTCTCAGACACTGTGTTGCTTTGGCAGTTCCCAGGTGGTACAGACTCTCACCTAAGCAGACTAAATTCCTAAGTTCCTTGGAGTCCCGGGACCAAGATGGCGACCGCTGCTGCTGTGGCTTAGGCCGCCTCCCCTGCCGGGTGGGCACCTGTCCTCCGGTCCGGAAGGTGGCCGGCTGTCCCCGGCCCACACAGGGTGCTGCCTCAGCGCCTCTGTGCTTCTGCCTGTTCCAGAAGCTGTCAGGTTCTCTGGGGCACCCTCTCACCTGCTCAGACCAATTTCCTAAGTTCGGCGGGTCTCGGACCAAGATGGCGACCGCTGCTGCTGTGGCTTAGGCCGCCTCCCCAGCCGGACGGGCACCTGTCCTCCGGTCCGGACGGTGGCTGGCTGTCCCCGGCCCACAAAGGGTGCTGCCTCAGCGCCTCTGTGCTTCCGCCTGTTCCAGAAGCTGTCAGGTTCTCTGGCGCACCCTCTCACCTGTTCAGACTAATTCCCTAAGTTCGGCGGGTCCCGGACCAAGATGGCGACCGCTGCTGCTGTGGCTTAGGTCGCCTCCCCAGCCGGGCGGGCACCTGTCCTCTGGTCCGGAAGGTGGCCGGCTGTCCCCGGCCCACACAGGGTGCTGCCTCAGCGCCTCTGTGCTTCTGCCTGTTCCAGAAGCTGTCAGGTTCTCTGGCGCACCCTCTCACCTGTTCAGACTAATTTCCTAAGTTCGGCGGGTCCCGGACCAAGATGGCGACCGCTGCTGCTGTGGCTTAGGCCGCCTCCCCAGCCGGGCGGGCACCTGTCCTCTGGTCCGGAAGGTGGCCGGCTGTCCCCGGCCCACACAGGGTGCTGCCTCAGCGCCTCTGTGCTTCTGCCTGTTCCAGAAGCTGTCAGGTTCTCTGGCGCACCCTCTCACCTGTTCAGACTAATTTCCTAAGTTCGGCGGGTCCCGGACCAAGATGGCGACCGCTGCTGCTGTGGCTTAGGCCGCCTCCCCAGCCGGGTGGGCACCTGTCCTCTGGTCCGGAAGGTGGCCGGCTGTCCCCGGCCCACACAGGGTGCTGCCTCAGCGCCTCTGTGCTTCCGCCTGTTCCAGAAGCTGTCAGGTTCTCTGGCGCACCCTCTCACCTGTTCAGACTAATTTCCTAAGTTCGGCGGGTCCCGGACCAAGATGGCGACCGCTGCTGCTGTGGCTTAGGTCGCCTCCCCAGCCGGGCGGGCACCTGTCCTCCGGTCTATTTGACCTTCTTGCCCCATACATTTAACCCATTGCACACTTAGTTTTATCTGAGATAACTTTTCAATTCCAAGAAAGCATCTATAAACCTTTTAAAGCATCCATTCTGAATTCCAAGATTTTTGTGAAGTGATAATTAATTACATCATCTCCTGTATCGATTAAACCTTCTGTTTCAATGTCATTCACTTTAAAGGCAACTTTAAGTTTGACCTCTGATCATTAACAACTGTTTGCCAGAACACATGCTTTCTAATACTTCCAAACCCTCCTGATCTTTCTATTGAAGCAGTTTTGCCTTTGATATAGGGAAACAGTAACAGATGAGCAAATCATATCACTTGTGTTAAACTGCATCTCTCTTTTTACATAAGCCATTTTTAATTTCTCCTTTGAAATCTTCATATATAATTCATGGATGTACAATGAATCCTTAGAAAGTCAAACCAGGGGACTGGAGAGATAGCTCAGCAGTTAAGAGCACTGACTGCTCTTCCAGAGGTCCTGAGTTCAAATCCCAGCAACCACATGGTGGCTCACAACCATCCATAATGAGATCTGATGCCCTCTTCTGGTGTGTCTGAAGACAGCTACAGTGTACTTACATATAATAATAAATAAATCTTTAAAAATAAAAAAAAAGAAAGGAAGTAAGTCAAACCACTCCTTCCCAAGACCATTCCTACTGTCCCGAAGGATAAAGAACCATAAACTCCAGTCATTATTGTAATTATTTTATGCCATTGAATTTTGGGAGGTACTGTAAGATGTTTATCTATGGCCAAGTCTAGAGCAGTACTGCCTGCAGTAGCATGCATTAGGTCTGCAATACTTAGTTGAGGTTTTTCTGCCTGCTTGTTATTTCCTGGCTGACAAGAGACAAATGGCTCATACCTTTTCTACAGGGCCTTGAGCTAGCCACCGCCCCCCCCCCTTTATTTACCAGTGGCAAGAAACTGCCCTGGATATCTGTCTTGGACCTACACTCATTGGTCCAATTGCAACTCCTGCCATATTTCCTGCACATTTCTGGATATTTCTGTATATATATATATATATATACACACACACACACACACACACACATACATATACATACATACTGAGCATTTTGAGATCTGAGACCTCTAGTGGTTTGGTCACAGTCTCTTTGTAAATGATGATATCTTTCATAGTTAATACATCATGCATTTTGAAATCTAAAACCTTTAGCTATGGATTGCCCAATTATTCTGGTATTATACACACTAGAACCAATATTGGTCATCTCCCTGATCCACTCGTCCATGTTGTGATAGGGATCAGATCCAGGACTTTATACAAACGAGACAAGTATTTTACCACAAAGTCACACATCCAAACTTTGTGTTGGTTTTACGTATGCATATGGAGTGATTCTAATGCAAGTTGTTTAAAAGACAAGCCTTTCTTCATTAAATTACTTACATGTCTTCATACAAATCAGTTGTGCACATACTTATGAGCCTATTTCAGGCTTGTCTGTTCAGTCTCCTGTTTGTGTTTTTCATTCTGTGTTGTTTTACTCTGTCACGGTTTTTGTTTTTTTAAAATGGAAGAGCTGGATTCAACCTTTCTTTTTCTTAGCTAATGAATTGAATATATATAGAATTGAATTTTTGAGCTAGATTACAGCTGAAATGAATAAGGAGTAGTCCATAAAAGTAAAACACGGGGAAGCTGTTAGGAAGGATTATAGTGTTTATCAACATCAAAGCATCTGTTTGTCTAAGATCCAAATCAAAATTATTAATAATATTGTGACTTTGTAACCATGTGTGAAGTCAGTGCTGCATTCTTGGTACATAGCTGCATATACATCTCCACAGCTCTGAATTATTGGGATTTCAATTCTGCTCTTCATTCAGCTCAACCTTTGCCCTTTCGCTTTGCTTTACAGGACCAGCCGAGCAGGATGACTTTTCCAGCTGTCTCCCGAGTTGTTCAAATGCAGAGTTACATACAGAGAGCACCGATGAGAGAGGAAGTAGCTTCCCATCGCCAGAACTGTTCAGAGGGTCAGACTGCCTGGGTGAGGACATAACTTCCTCCTTCCGAGGCTCTGCTGAAAAGCTGTTGCTTTGTTGATACATCCTTCAGTGACTCCATTCACACATAGTGAAGGTGTATTCCTTCTCTAAACATGCGTGCTGTCTCGGCCCACTTCTATTTGTTCTCTTCTACTTCATGTAGTTTTCTTACTTTTCAGCATATAACAGGTGTTATGTGGGCCATGTCCATGCTTGAATTTTCTTCACAGTTACTAACATTTATTGCTTATTATAAATAGAGACTTTGGTTGATGATGGAAAGCAACATAGGCTTTTCTCTACAACTTCCTGCAACAACAGAAATTTGTTTCTTTAAAACAACAACAACAACAACAACAAAACCCAAAAAAAAACTGCCGGGAGGTAGTAGTGCACGCCTTTAATCCCAGCACTTGGGAGGCAGAGGCAGGTGGATTTCTGAGTTCAAGGCCAGCCTGGTCTACAGAGTGAGTTCCAGGATAGCCAGGGCTACACAGAGAAACCATGTCTTGAAAACAAAAACAAAAACAAAAAAAACCTAACTCATAAAGACACACAAAGACAGACATGCTCATGCATTGGAAAGAAGAAACATTAATTCTAAGCCAGACACAAAAACACAAGTATTGTATATTTTCTCTCATATATTGAAACAAAACAGAAAAATGACTTGGCAGTAGAAGGGGAGAATCTAGGATAGAGGAGGCCTAGTGGAGGACAAAAAAGGTAGAAGGGAGGAAAGTGCTATGACAGCACAACACTTGTAAGTGTGAACACATCACAGTGAGACTATTCATTTGTACGGTTATACATACGTGCACACAGATGCATACATGCGTGCATACATTCACATGCACACACTCACATGTATGTACACATGCACACTCACACATGCATACACTCATGCACACACAGATGCAGATATGCATACACACACATTGATATAATTTTTAGCTGGCAGACCTGGTCACTTCTCCTTTTTACTCAAAGGGAGCCTCTTTCAAGATAGGACCTAGCCATATAGCTCAGGCTAGCCTTAGACTGAACTTGAGTTCCCCTGTCTCAGTATTTCGAGTGCTAGGGTTCTCTGAGGACTGACCTTCAGGGATGTTTTCAATCAGAGGGATTATGGATTAGATAACTTTAGAATCAGCTAATAACAAGGATACTCTGATGTTTTGATTTTTGATCTAAATGACTCATTTTGCTATGCTAGTTTTCTGTTCTTTGGCTTTAGATTAGCTATGTAGCTTTCTTTGGGCAACAGGGTATCAGTGAACAAACATAAGAAAGGCCTGGAAATGTTCTTAACTGGCTTGGAGTTATCCTCTTGTGCTTTTATATTCATGAAAATCTGTATCCTTATTAACTTTTGTTACTGCTCTGGGACCCAAGAATGATAGGTCAAAATAAAACCAACTGTGGGTAACTTGAAAACTACACAGAGCTATCCCAGTTTGTCTTCATATCTGGAGCAGAACTACCCAGTCTAACCATTATACATAATAGAGGGTACATACTGCGAACCTGTAGCTATGTTCAATGAAAAAAAAAAACCTTAAATTTCCACTGAGATCAAGAACATGACCAAGTGTCCACTGTCTTCACTCTTTTTCAATATAGTGCTTGAAGTCTTAGCTAGAGAGGAAAGATGAGATAGGAAAGTAAGAGGGCTATGACTACAGAAGGGAGAAATCTAGTTGTCCAGATGTTTTGATTCCAGAGGTGAAAACCCTAAAGATTCTGCTAGAAAATTCTTAGAGCTGATAAACATTTTCAGTAAAGTAGCAGGATACAAAATTAACATTAAAAACACCCTAATAACTTCTCTATATACCAAAGACAAACATGTTCAGAAAGAAATCTGGGAAGCAATCCCATGTACAATATCCCTCCTCAAAATAAAATGCCTTGTAATAAATCTAACCAAGAAAGTGAAAGACCTTTGTGATGAAAATGTTCATACACTGAAGGAAGAAACTAAGGAAGACACCAGAAGGAAAGATCTTTCATGCCCATGGCCTGGAAGAATTAATATTGTAAAAATGTTCATCCTGTCAAAAGCAGTATGAAGATTCGATGCAGACCCAATCAAAACTCTAATCCCATTATTTTCAGAAACAAAAAAGACAATTGTGTGTTTGTGTGTAGGCACATGTGCGTGTAGATTGTTTTTCTCAGGTACTCTCCACCTTATCTTTTGAGACAGGGTATCTCACTGAACCTGGAGCTGCCTTTTATCATGGAACTCAGGAGGCAGAGGCAAGCAGCTTTGTGAATTTGGGGCCAGCCTGGTCTACATAATGAGTTCCAGGACAGCCAGGGCTACACTGAGAGACCACATGTCAAAAACAAAAATATAAAAAGCCAGTGTATTTAACCAGTCAAAGTCTCTTTCAAAAGTTTAGAGTTTACCTAAAATATCAACAGACTCTAAGGTATCCCAAAATTACTCTAAAATTTCAAAGTCTCTCTAAAGCTTGTAAGTCTAAACTGTGGGCTTCTATAAAAATAAGTTACATAATTCCTTACTCCAAGAGGGAAAAATCAGTGTACAGTCAAAATAAAATTAAAGCAAAGTCAAAATTCATTAGTGAAAAACATTAAGTACTTGATAACCAGGATGAGTCTTACTCTTCTGGGCTCCAAAGGACCTACAAAACACACACAGGTTGTCTCCTAGTCATAGGCCAGCTCCTTTTTATAGCTGCTGCTATCCTTGGCTGTCATTCCACAGTGCTGGCATCTCCAAAATGTGAGTCTCTGCTGCAACTGGGCTGCAGCGTCACCAGGAGCCTCTCCTGGGTTCTCATCAGGGACTCTGATTCTGCCATGTTTAAGATTAAATAGTAACCGGGCAGTGGTGGGGCACGCCTTTAATCCCAGCACTTGGGAAGCAGAGGCAGGCAGATTTCTGAGTTCGAGGTCAGCCTGGTCTACAGAGTGAGTTCCAGGACAGCCAGGGCTATACAGAGAAGCCTTGTCTCGAAAAACAAAACAAAACAAAACAAAACAAAACAAAACAACAAAAAAAAAGATTAAATAGTAAAACAAATTAAAAAAAACTAAATCATCTGGGAAGAGAGAGAAACATGATTCAGGAAAGCCAAAGGATTGCCACAATATTCCAGAAGAATACGATTTTGTAGTATTTTGTCACCACTATGTCTACATTTAATATGTCTGAAGATAGATCTCAGCGGTAGAATGTTTGTCTAGCATGTATGAGGCCCTAGGTTCAATCCACAGTCTCCAGATGTCTTAGTTAGGGTTTTACTGCTGTGAACAGACACCGTGACCAAGGCAACTCTTATAAGGACAACATTTAATTGGGGCTGGGTTACAGATTTAGAGGTTCAGTCCATTATCATCAAGGCAGGAACATGATGGCGTCCAGGCAGGCCTGGTGCAGGAGCTAAGAGTTCTACATCTTCATCTGAAGGCTGCTAGCAGAATACTGCCTTCTAGGCAGCTAGGGTGAGGGTCTTAAGCCCACACTCACAGTGCCACACCTACTCCAACAGGGCCACAACTTCTAATAGTGCCACTCCCTGGGCTGAACATATACAAACCATCACACCAAACATAAAAAGAATATCTGATGATATAATTTTATGTGGACAGTGAGAAAGGTACAGACAGGGATGCAACAAGGATAGCACCATTCTTCCATAGCTGAGGTCAATAGAAGGCTTAAAACCGATATCAGGTAATAGCAGTGTGACTGTTGCTCACTGACGTGCGGCTTAATTAACAGAGAGGAGTACAGCAAATGGAGAGAGCCAGTTACGTGTGTCCTGCAGCTCAGTGATGTCTGTAGAGCAAAAATCTCGATGGAAGGTGAGGAAGGACAGAGGATTGGACTGGGCTTTAGCCTGATGCCATTGTGACTTGTTCTTGGGTTCTTACCTTCAATACCACATTACATCTGGAATGGATAGGGGCAGGGAGTAACCTGTCACGGGTAGGCTTTTCAAAGTTATATATCATTTTTAAAGTGTGTGTGTGTTTACTATAATGTGTTTTTCTTTTTAGATTGGGAGCATCCCAAGTTGGAAGATTACATGTTCTACAAGAATTCTACTCTTTTAGACACCAGTAAAGCAGTAGTTATAGAGAAAGCGCCACAGTTTGCAAACCTCTCTGCAGTTCTGAGTGAGTTCTTACATTCCTTTTTTCTCTCATTTGGAAAATCCCTCATCTGTGTTAGAAAGTGAAAGTAAGGTTCTCGTCTCTCCTAAATGATTTCCAAGCTAAGCCTATAAGCCAGGATTGCTTTTGGCTTCAAATAATAACTAATAATAGTTTTAGTACATATGGGCTTTGTGTTACTGTTTGCATTTTATTTCTTTATTATGTATCTGTGTGTGCGTATGCATGACACATGAGCATTTGCATGTGCTTAGTGCAAATGAGTTAGAGAACAACCTAGAGGAACCCTGGGGATGGAATTCCCATTATCACCCTTGGGAGCGAGCACCTTTACCCAGGGAACCATCTTGCCATCCCCTAATTTTTAAAAGTACAGTTATTTAATGTATAGATGTGAGTGCATGAACATATATATGTGCCAAGACATACTTGTAAGAATCAGAGGACAGGGGAAAAATAAATTGGTGTGTTTGGTTGGCATGATTATTGTAAAATTCCCAAGATAACAGTTGTGAAAGACAGCCAGATTATAAAGAACTATCTAAATATTTATGTATCTCGTAACATTCCATAATACTTATTGTTATGTTTTACTTGGATATTTTCAAAATACCTTTGTCTGATTTAAGAGACACATACAAAAACCACTATAAACCAGTCAAACATAAAATCAGAAGTTTGGTCACTATGTATGTTAAAGAGAAATATTTATTTTTATCCAGGATAATTTTATCTTCGGGGACACGTTTGAATTATCTCTATGTCTAATGGATCGATGTTTTTGTCCCCTTTGATAGGTTCCTCTTCAAAAAACTATGAGAAACGCCATAGAAAAATGTAAGAACTAAAGCATTTGCTGTTGTGCTTTTCAAAACCCATAATTGCAAGAGTTCTGTAATAGTGATGACTGCCATCCCGGAAGCTCAGATGAACTTCATTCAGTGTTTGCTGAGCACTTACTCTTTGCCAGGAGTGTTCTAATTGCTGGCATACAGTAAGGAGTAAAATCAGTTAAACACAAAAACGCTGCCTGCATCAAGTTCACACTACATCATGGAGAGGTAGACATTAGACAAGTAAGTATGCTGCCACATGCTGTGTTGTAAAGAAGGATACTGAGAAAAAGAAAGCAAGATGGGCTCTGAGGTGTTGGGCTGAGGCCTATTCCCTTAAACAGTGTGGTGGAGAGGTTGCCATTGGAAACACATAATTTGAGTAAGTTGAGCATCGATCACTGTAGACAGAAGGACTGGCCGAGGAGGGCTCTGGAGAAATAGACTGAGCTTCTGGATATTTGAAAGTAGAATGAACAGGATTTGTTGGTGGATCCAGAGATGCAAAGAGAGAGAAAGTGGTCAAGACTGAGTCCACAGTTTGCGTTAATAGCACGTATGTAAAATCATGTTTTATAAAAATCAGCAGTGTATTTTTATCTTACCGAAATTAATTTGTCAAAATTGAATTAGGCTTCATTTTGTGGAGCTGTGTCAGTGAAGGCTTTACTAATTCATGCTGGCTGGCTGTTAGTAGACAGCTTTGGGTATCCACCTCACTGAGCTGACTGTAAGCATTTCAAACTCGTTCTTCCCTGCTTTTCTCTCTTAAGTACACAGATGGAAAGGCACCTTTTCTCTGCCTAAATTCATATTAAATAAAATCAGTATTATAGGGAAAAATACTAAACACTTGTGGATTGCAAACAATTATATATTTAACTAAATTGAATTAGATTTCTAGTTTCTTAGATTTTTTTTTTGTAACCTGAATAGAAAAAAAAAAACTGTATTCATTGTGAATTGCCAGAAAGTAGCAAAGCTGATTTTAAACCCTGGTCTGTTTGATTCTAACCATATATACTATTCAGTATAACACTGAAAGTTTCCATAAATATGTGCTGATTATTTAGTTTTATATGTAGTTTTGTAAGTTTAAAAACAGACTGACCTCTGTTGGCCCCTAGGAACATAAATAATAAATAGAACCTAGGAATATTAACACTAAATAGGATTATTTGTGTAATTATTTCAAAAACACTCAGAACTCTGTTTTAGAGGAATTATTGTGGAAGTGGTTATTACTAAGTGATATCAATATCTCTCGATGATAAGGCTCTTGCAAAAAAAAAAAAGTGGTAGACTTGCCATGGGGAAGACTGGGGGTGGGGGTGGCTGTTACTGTGGAGGAAGCAGTTGGTTCTGGGCATGTGTACTGAACTGAGTATTTGTGAGAGAGGCAGGACCTAAGTTCAAGAGGGTAGCCACAATCTGAACTGTGAAAGGCCTTGAGGGTAGGATTTTAATTTTGTTCCAAAGGTGTTGAGAGCCATTTAAGGGGAGGGGGATAGAAGGAGGGACCCTGTGATGGCGGGGGAGGGGGATAGAGGGGAGACTGGGAGGTGGGGTAGCATTTGTGATATAAATAAATAAATAAAAGATTTTCTTTTTTTTTAAAGATTTATTTATTATTATACATAGGCGCACTGTAGCTGACTTCAGACACACCAGAAGAGGGCGTCAGATCTCATTACGGATGGTTGTGGGCTACCATGTGGTTGCTGGGATTTGAACTCAGGACCTTTGAAAGAGCAGTCACTGCTCTTAGCCGCTGAGCCATCTCGCCAGCCCCTAATACAAGATTTTCAACATGACTAAAGCACATCGTGAAAAATTTTAAATAATTTAACTGTTAATGAATACTTTTACAAAACATGGGAAAATAGACATCTTACAGAATGGAGGAACTCCACTTCCAGATCACGTTGACCCAATGTCAGAAAAAAACAGCATCAGACAAGTGCATGTGTGTTGTGCTGGTCGAGGGCAACAAGAACTAGAGAAGGAACCAGGCAGAGCTGCTCGTCCCTTAGCACTGAGTGTGAGCCGGGCCAGAGGGGAAGAGTAATGCTTAATAGGAAGAGTTTGGAGTTGTGCTAATACAGTGGACTCTTTATCACCTAAAACTTGCTGTTTATTCAGAGAATACCTGAGATGCATTAGTA
Organism: Mus musculus; assembly: GCF_000001635.26. Lineage (NCBI taxonomy): Eukaryota > Metazoa > Chordata > Mammalia > Rodentia > Muridae > Mus > Mus musculus. The sequence continues at coordinate 54,397,747 of NC_000077.6, forward strand.
AGAAGTTGTTTACATGAAAGTTCAGTCAGAAGCAAGGCAGTTCTATTTGTACATCTGAGCTTAAAGGGAAATGAGAGAAAACAGTTTGCTCTCTACTGAGCCAACTTTTCAATTAACCAGTACAAGAATCTGACCTTACTTCTGGCTGTCAACTCTCATCTTCAAGGAAATCTTCCACCTTGCTCAGATCATCTTTTGTTCAAACAAAATCCTTTGGATCCTTATACATTATTGTACTAGCTCACCCTCTCCTATGTGTTCAGTTAGAACGAAACACAATCTCATTTGTGGACGTTCCAAAGAGAGAAAGATATTCATCTCCAAAAACATCACTCAGATCAAAACTATCACACCAGATTCTTGGGTAGCAGGTTCGCTATCCCTTTTGCATAAATAAGGCAAGTAAGGCTCAGGACCAGATGGATGGCTTTCTCAAGGCCCCTAAACTGTGAGTAGCAGATCTGGCTTAAACTCCGGTCTGCGTAATCTAAACATTATGGTTTTCCTCTACAGACTGACATGGGTCACACTGATAAACTTGCAAGTGCACGTTATTGTTAACTGTTACTATACACATGATGCATTTTTCTAATCAGCTGTATTTCCCCTACAGAATAATTAATTGCACATCTTTACTTTCTGTATAATTTGAGGATAATTGAAAATTACTAAAAGATTAGAAAATATCACTAATTTGTTCTTATTACAGAGGGATGACATTAGCAGCCCAACATCTTTCTCCAGAACCAAAGTATGCTTCAAATTTAGCATCAGGTAATAATTAGTGGCGCTAATTCATACTGAGCACCAAAAAATACAAATGGGGGAGAAAAACATCCATAGGAAAGTGCTCATGGTACAAAAACCAATCCTGGTTGTACCTAGTTCTTCTCAAATCAAAAGTTTTGCTTTGTGATGGAAAATACTATTTAAAAAACATGATGGTTGGGTAGAGTAGTGATTCTGGGATTCTATATGCTTCTATATTCCTCCTTTCTTTCAATGTTTCCCTAATTAGTTATGCAAATGCCACTGAAAAGAGTAGAGCACACGCCATTTTCATAGGAGAATTTTGGAAAGAATCAGGGTGATCTGAGTAACAAGCTAAAACGCCCATCTTTAGAAGCTAGGTGTGTGTACAATGCAGGCATTTGGGAGGCACTGAGTATTTGAAGCTAGAGACCAACATTCTTCCAGCAATTTGTTTGTGGTGTTATCTATCCTCCATAGTCACCTCCCTACCTATTGTCCAGTGGGCTAGGCAGTGTTGTAGTAAGCTAAAGGAGCCCTTGGAAGAAACGCAGCCACAGGTAAGAGGTGTTGTAGAAGGGGGGATATGGAGCACAGGGAAAGTTCAAATGACACAGGCCTTGCCTGAATTTGTTTTCAATGCCGATAGAGCTAGGTATCGTGGCAGGTACCTGAAATGATTGCTACTCAGGAGGCTGAGGCAGAAGAATGGCTTAGACCTAGGAATTCAGATCTGGGCAGCATAGACACCTCATTTCATTCATAAGTAAATGACTAAATACCCTGAGGAAGGTCACAGTAGAAAGGGGGTGTTTAAATGCAGGGGAGGAGAAATAAAGAACTTGACCCACCTACACACATCCCTGCTAACTCATAACTAAACCATGTATTTACATCTGTGAAACAGAGCTCTGTGATGGGCTTTTATATAATGGGTGTGCATGTTTTGACTGGATGTAAATGTGTGTGCCATACATGTACAGTGCCCATAGAAGCCATTGAACTCCTGGAACTGCAGTTACGGATGGTTGTGAACCACCTGTGGGTGCTGGCAATCAAGCACAGGTCCTCTGCAAGAGCAGTGCTCTTAGCTCGTGGGCTATCTCCAGCCCTGTCTGATGTAAATCCTTAAAGGATATTTTCTTCTATCTGAGGCGAGTGAGATTATTCAACACACATTAAGTTTTCCCTTCTGTAAAAGAGGTAAAGTCATTAAAACCAGGGCCTTGGTTTGGTTTCAGTTTTGATTTTGAATTCTCTGTCTTCTGTCCTTCCAGTTAATGGCTGGTTAAATAGAATGAAACTTATGTTTTCAGTTGTAGATAATGCAGCTTCTGAGGTTGTATTTGCTGAGAAAACTGGCCCTCCAACCACTGAAAAAACACAGAAAAAGGCAAGTATTGAGAAAGGATAACTATACAAATAATTGCACTGATAAAAGGTATGATTTTAATTAATACATATAGAAATTATTTTCTGTGTATTTTGGGCAATAGAAAAAGCATTTTGGAATATAAGATGTACTCAAGTCTGTGAAAAACCTATGCAGACCATACATGAATTTATACTTTATATAAGTTTAATAAAAGAGAATGAAAATGTATTTTACATTTTTCTGATTTCCTTTTAATGACTAGGTATACATTATTCATTAAAGCACAGAGTTATGTGTGACCAGAGTGACATTTCATGCTGACGATTGCAGTGAATTAGACTTGGAGTCTGAAACTCTGGGAAAGACTTTGGAGTTTAAAAGCCTTTCATTGATTGTACTGGGTTTTTAGAAGTATAGATATCATTCAGTCAGATAGTTGTTTTGTTTGTCTGCATGAGTGTTTGATGGTATCTATCTTATAGCTGAGAAAACAGGCTTCCATTTTTACCATTTTTAGTATTTTGTGGCAGGCCTTTCTTGATTTAAAGTCCCCTTTCTTTCTTTTGTATAGTTTAGGGAATAAATTGAGAAAAGGCAAATATGTTAGCAAGGAAACCTATCAGTAAGAAATTCTAATGATTTTTTTTTTTTTGGTGAGAGAGTTTGTGTTGGCTTTGATTAATGTGCTTTATAGGAGAGGTAGAGAGATGTGCATGGATTGAAGATAATTTTGCCTTTAGAGTTGACAGATTGACATACAAGACATACAAGATGGAGTGACAAGTGTTGAAAAAGATTTCTAAGCCTTGTCCTGAGTAGCTGATTGATAATGATGTTATTGGAGGGGCTGGAGAGATGATTCCATTCCAATCCTAGTACTAAGCTAGGTGCAGTAGCATATTCCTGTAATCCTAGTACTAAGGAGTCAGAATCAGGAGGATCCCCGGGCGGGGGTGAGGAGGGAGGGGGGCATGCTGATCAGGTAGTCTACCTGAATCAATGAGTTCCTGGTTCAGTGAGAAACACTTCTCAAAAATGTGTGTGCACATGTGTGTGCCAATGTTAAGAAAGAGGAGACAGGGGGGTTTGGATCCGGGTCAGACAGACGCGGCGGACGCGGAGAGACGCTCGGAGCCGACGGGGCCGGATTCCCGGGAGCGCCCCAGCTGCGAGGAGTATTAACGGGAGGGAACATCAATAGGCGTACAGAAACCTTCACAATGAAATCCGAAGCCAAGGATGGAGAGGAGGAAAGTCTGCAAACTGCCTTCAAGAAATTAAGAGTGGACGCATCAGGGTCCATCATATCTCTGTCTGTTGGAGAAGGCCCAAGTGTCAGAGCATCAGCCAGAACAGCAGCCGATGATACCAAACCGAAAACCATGTGTGCATCTAAAGACAGTTGGCATGGGTCTACAAGGAAGTCTTCACAAGGAGCAGTGAGAACCCAGCGTCGTAGACGGTCTAAGTCTCCTGTTCTTCATCCTCCCAAATTCATAAATTGCAGTACAACAGCACCTCCTTCCAGCAGCCAGCTTAAGCACAGAAGCCAGACTGAGCCACCCGATGGCATCAGTGGACGGGGAATTTCAACACCCAAAGAGTTCAACGCAGGAGAAAACTCTACTTCTCTTGATGTTAATCACACAGGAGCAGCCATCGAGCCTCTGAGAAGCTCGGTTCTGAGGCTCCCATCAGAGAGTAAAACAGAAGAGCTCTCTGATGCTACCCAAGTCTCCCAAGAAAGTCTTACGGCTAACGATCTCTCTGACTTTCAATCTGTTTCCAAGCTAAGTCAGGGCAAGCCATGTGTGTGTGTAGGCAAGGAGTGCCAGTGTAAGAGGTGGCATGACATGGAAGTGTATTCCTTTTCAGGTCTGCAGAATGTCCCTCCTCTGGCCCCAGAACGAAGATCACTTGAGGACTACTCTCAGTCACTGCACACCAGAACTCTGTCTGGCTCGCCTCGATCCTGTTCCGAGCAAGCTCGTGTCTATGTGGATGATGTGACCATTGAGGACCTAGCAGGCTACATGGAGTATTACTTGTATATCCCTAAGAAAATGTCCCACATGGCAGAGATGATGTACACCTGATAGCAAAAGGCTAGTTCATGTGCTTTAAACCAATGAAAGGTTATCAGAGGTTTAGTTAACGGCAGACCCGGTGGCCACTCTGTGAGAAGACATCTCTTTCTGCTCACTGCTTGCAATAAAAACTATTCTTGGCATCTCAGTTAATCTTCATTCTGTCAGTTTACTGGGTTCTTATGTACCTGTCAAAGGCAAGCAGGTCAAAGAAAATCTCCTAAAAATGTTCTGAGGGCTGAAGAAACCATAATGACTTGGAGACTGGCGGCGGTGGGGACATGGAGACATCCTTATAAGACAGCATATTTCAGACCTGCTTACGATGTGGCAGCAAGAAACTCAAATGTGCATTTGTAACTGAATTGAACACTTGTCATGCTGTAGATGCCAGCCCATCAATAGTAGAGCTTATGAGACTCATTTAAACTGTCTTTGGTTTAACACGGGTTTGTGTCATTAAAGGTTTCTTACGTTACTGTTGAGTCAGATATCTAAGGTTTAGATTCAGGTGGCCTGTCCTATTTTGTTTTGAGGGAGTCATTAACCTTACTGTCACTAAATAAACCCCTGCTGGTGCTGTTTAAAAAAAAAAAAAAAAAAGAAAGAGGAGACAGGCTAGAGAGATGGCTCAGTGGTGAAGAACACTGACTGCTCTTCCAGAGGTCATGAGTTCAATTCCCAGCTACTACATGGTGGCTCACAACCATCCCTATATTGGGATCTGATGCCCTCTTCTGGTGTGTCTGAAGACAGTGACAATGTACTAACATAAAATAAATACATCTTTAAGGATAAAAAGAAAGAAAAAGAAGAAAGAAAGAGGAGACAAGCCTCACATTTCTAAAGAGTACATATTATAATAATTCAAAAACAGAGAGCTTTTAAAAGTCATATGTGAAGATGAAGTAATAGACAAAAGATCTGAGTTGATATTTCACTTAAGAAGTTTTACAGATGGCAGGAAGTGTGTTAAAATTTGCTCACCACCACATGCTTGTAGAAAATTGTAAGTAAAACACACCATAGAATGTCCCACATCTACACTGACAAGGCCAAATTCTGCTGCAGATGTATAGTCACGGGAGTACTCTGTTGTTGCTGGGAGGCTGCATATGACACAGCCACCGCTGGAAGACAAGTTTATGCATTTCTTTTAGCAAAACTGTGAGCATACATTTACCAATGATGCGGCAATCAGTCTTTAGTGTTTATCCTATGAAGAGAAATCTTCAGTCCCCACAAACTGTGGACTGCACGTGGATGTGCATAGCAACTTCGTTCATCATCTCTAGAACTTACAAGTGACCAAACTTGTATAGATGAGCATTGAACACAGACTGTAGTGTCTCCAAATGGTGTGAACAAGCAGAGAGTGGGCAGATGAGCAACAGGTAAGGGCTCGTGTTGCACAAGCCTGACAACAGCAGACCGATCCCTGGGACCTATGGGAGAAGGAGAGGAGCGGTTCCTAACACTGTCCTCTGACCTTCACATGCATGCCGTGGTGCAGGTGCACCTGTGCTCACACACATAAGCACACTAATAATAACTATAAAGCAATGGGGTTGTCAAGCCATGTGGAAAAAACACTTACCTGAACAGGTTTCTATGATTCTAATTCCATGGTAATTCTAGAAAAGGCAAAACTATGGAGATAATAAAAATGAACACAAACCCAATGGTTGCCAGGAACTAGAAGAAGAAAGGATGAGGAGGTGAAGTATAGAGGATATTTGTTAGGGCAAAGAAGCTCTCCTTTATGATAGTACATGGTAGTTACATGTTAAAGATTTGTCCAAAACTACAGCATACATACAACACTGAGTGAACTCCAGGCTAACTAGTTTTTAGATGCTATGAGTGGTATGAGTATAGATTCATTGACGATGACAAAAACAGCATCAGATAGAGGATAGTAACGGGGGGGGGGGGGAGTGTACAGGACTGTGTGAGAACTCAGTACTTCTATTCAACTTTGGTGTGAATTCAAAACTGTTCAAAAATTTCATTAATTTCAAAAAGAATAGTGAGTTGCAATTAAGATCATGAAAGTCTGGTGATTTCAGCAGGAACAATTTTAATTGACCAGTGAACATCAAGCCAAATTGGGATAGGTTAGAGCTCTGGAAGTGGGGAGGAATTCATAATTATGTATAGAACCCAACCCTAAACTCAGCCATGGCCAATATTAAGGCTTGGGACCTTTGGGTCAAGAAGGAGGAGCTGTTGAAACAACTGGATGATCTGAAGGTGACGCTGTCCCAGCTCTGCATTACCAAGGAAACAGGTTGCACTGCATCCAAGCTACCCAATAAAAATCTGCAAATCCATTGCTTGTGTCCTCACTGTCATCAACCAGACTCAAAAAGAAAACCTCAGGAAATTCTACAAGGGCAAGAAAGACATGCCTCTGGACCTAAGACCCAAGAAGACTAGAGCCTAATGCCACTGGCTCACCAAGCACGAAGAGAAGCTGAGACCAAGAAGTTGCAGTGGAAGAAGCAGAAGCAAAGTGCAAGATCTGGCGGGGGGGGGGGGGGGGAGATCCCTAACGGGAAATAGCAGAAAAGAAGAAAAGAATTGCAACTGAATGGAGAGGCTGGGTCTCAAGAAGCCTTTTTACTAAAACACTGGATACAGCAGATTGCTTTTGAAGGCTACTAAAAATGGTGGACAGGAAGATGGGAGCATAGCATTGAATTTCACCCAGGAAGCAACTGGAGCATCCCATGGCCTGGAGATCTAGTTAAACTTCACCCATATTTCAATCCATTGTCTCATAGCAATAAAAGAAAGTCTTTCACGTGCATTCTCTATTCTTTACTTCTTTCTTTTTTTTAAATTTTATTTTATTTTTATTAGGTATTTTCCTCGTTTACATTTTCAATGCTATCCCAAAAGTCCGCCATACCCACCCCCCCTCTTTACTTCTTTCTTACTCCTCCTAGATACCTGTCCTTGTCCACTGCCTGGTGGATGGAGCTGTTTAGAAAGAGGGCAAGGCTGAAGGAGATGTCTGTCTTCAAGGGCTAACGCCTTTGGAGGACAGAAGTCAGCTGAGGCCACTGCATGCTTCGCTCTTGACTCTAGTCTCATGCTTACTCGTTGTCAGGGCCTATACCTTCTTATCTCCTACTTCCTTCCCCACACTCTGCCATCCTCTCAATACCCTCATCCAACTTAAAATCCTCATGACTAGGCCATCACTATCTAATTTTATGTGACTTTCAAATTTCACCTCCCTACTTATGTTTGTTGTGATTATATCTTAAGTACTATAATATTATAAATATATTATGAAACCACGAGACAAATCCATAACTGGAAACAATGACCATGTGTAATATTCAGTTTAGGGATTAGTTAACAAAACAACATACTTTGTGATGGTTAACATGTCCTAATGTTAAGAGAATTTTCTTTTTTATAGGGTGTGGTTTCTTAAATACGGATTATTGTATAATAAAGACAATAATAAATATATTTAATGTTTTCCATAGTATTATTTTAGGTGTTTGCTAACAGATCTTATAATTTATTTTGTTTTTGCAAAACATTATTTGGGTTTCTAGCTCCTTTTTACCCAAGTCCTGACCTCTGTTGGCCAAATCTCTGCCACTGATCAAGCCAAATTTCCAACCGTATAGAACACAGTGAGACTTATCACCTTAAATGTGAGAACTGAGTTTCACCTCTTTTGTCTTTTACTAGATTTTTCATTTAAATATATGGGATGCATTGTTTTTGAAGCATATGTCAGGCTTTGGATTGTTTTGTTTTATAGTGCTGGAGATATATATCCATACATCTTTTTTTCCCTAGAAAATCATTTGTCTTCAAGTTTAAAGAAGGACTAGGACACCTGAGAATGCTTTATAGCACTGTGAATTATATTCATATTGTGAATGTGTTTCAGCCTGAAAATGAATCTGAAGATAGTGGTCCGCTCGTTCAAACAAAGTTGAGCTCCGGTCATCCAGACAACAAGGCTCTGTGCTCCCCTCTAAGTTCAGCTCTTGAAAGCACTGCAGTCAGGTATACTCTGCTGCCTCAGCCCCTGGAACCTGTGCTGGTAAGTCCTGGTATTTTTATTAACTCATAATTCTTAGAAAGGCTATAAAATGTACTGACTAGGAAGGTCTAGAAATACAAATTTTCTCAGCAAATACAGAGCAAATAGGGTGCAGCTAAATTCTGGAGCTGCATGCAAGCTATATGCTAATGCTTGCAAGCTAATGCTTTGTAAAGTGAACTGAGGGTTGATAGTTGTATCATTGGGATCCCTGCAAAGTGGATTCTGAGATATAATTAAGAGTTCCAGTGACTGATTGGACCAAATGATACCCGAGAAAAGGTAAGGAAAAGTAAGGGAGGGATTGGACATGACTGCTTGGCTCAAATGGGGAGTTCTGAAGTAAAGACTTTGCATCACTCAGGTCTGTATTATGTATGCTGTTGTGCTCAGGACTTGGCTGGAGGCTGAGGTGATGACCGCAGCTTGACAGCTGATACAGATCTGAAGATACTGCAGCTCAGTTGTCCCTAAACGTACCCCATGCAGTGTGCCAGCAGGTTGTCTGTTCTAGGAAATCTGAACAGAGACCCTCCCAAGGCTGCCAGAACGATGATAGAGCTAGCTTGCTGAGTGTCTCCTCTCCAGAGTCTACAGGTTCTCTCTGCATATACTCTTTGTAATTCTTGCTCACCAATTTTTGGGGGGTGGGGGGAAGTTGAGACAGGGTTTCTCTGTGTAGCTCTGCTGTCCTGGAACTCACTTTGTAGACCAGGCTGACCTCGAACTCAGAAATCCGCCTGCCTCTGCCTCCGAAGTGCTGGGATTAAAGGTGCGTGCCACCATGCCCAGCTTCTTGCTCACCAATTTAAAGGTAGACTAGTCCTCATTGTTCACATAAAGAAATTAAAAGTATATAGCTAATAAGTTAGAGCTAATATATTCAGAACCAAGCAAATGTACCCATAAGTTTTTTATGACAATTTTCTTAATAATCCATTCTAGATTAGTTTAAATAGATATCAGAAGAAAACCAGAGTGAAAGAAAAGTAAAAATGGAACAAAACTAACACAGATTTAACTGCGATTTTTGGGTTTATATCAGAGTTTGAGTTCCAGATCCAAATTTAGCATGCCATAACAGTCACCTCTTCAAGAGGAAAGACTTATCAGAAAGGCACAGAGGGCTTATGGAATTCAAGGTTTGGAAGGGCAGCTAATTGCCTGAAATATAGCTATCCACATGTCACTCTGTCCATACACTTCAGCTTTGCTTCTCTACCTGTTTTCCTTCTTCTTTGTTGCCTGTGTTTTGTCTCTTTTAGTGCCGAGCTGTCTCTGATTATTACCAATCTTCCTGCCCCACACTATCCCTGTCCTGTGGCTCTGGCTTATCTTTCTACTGTTGTCTGTCTTTCCTTTCTCTTCTCCCTTCTGCCAATCAACTTCTCTTTTCTTTTCTTTTTTTGTTGGGGGGGGGGCGTGTTTTGAGACAGGGTTTCTCTGTATAGCCCTGGCTGTCCTGGAACTCACTCTGTAGACCAGGCTGGCCTCGAACTCAGAAATCTGCCTGCCTCTGCCTCCCAAGTGCTGGGATTAAAGGCGTACGCCACCACACCTGGCAAAATGTGTAGCCCAGGCCTCGAACTCGTGATCCTCCTGCCTGTGCCTCTTCAGCAAATCATACTGCCGTGTGCCACCACAACCAGTAAATATCTATTTATAAGCTTGATTCTTCAACTAAACTGCTAGCGCTCTCGCGCGCGCGCGCTCTCTCTCTCCCTCTCTCTTTATTTTTATTTATTTTATTTTATTTTTTTAATTTTTTTATTATTTTTTATTTTTTTGGGACAGAGTTTCTCTGTGTAGCCCTGGATGTCCTGGAACTCACTCTGCAGACCAGGCTGGCCTCAAACTCAGAAATCTGCCTGCCTCTGCCTCCCAGGTGCTGGGATTAAAGGCGTGTGCCACCACGCCCGGCCTCTTTTTTCCTCTTGGTCTTCTCAAGCTTCCCTCTCTTCCTGCATCTTTACCCCTTCACTTCCCCTTTCATTTCTCTCCTGCTCTCCACTCCCACTTTGTCTATATAGAGTCTTTCCATTAAAACATACATTAAAATACAGGATAAAAAACTTGAATAACAATAATATTGAATACAATACACTTAATAAACTTACCATTTAATACATATCAAACTGAAACATGGGTTATCATTGTAACTGTTTAGTAATGTTTCAAATTTTTATTATATTTTTATTCATATATCTGTATGTGTCTTGTGTTGGCTTGTGCATGTTATCAAATTTAATTTTTAAGCTGTATGGGAAAATTCTGATTTTAACAAATTCTTCAATTATATTTACATAATTATTTTTAATAACTATTTAACTTAATACTGCATACATTTACATAACAAGTGGCAAACTTTCATAAAAGAACCTACCATGAAAAATACTAAGAACTGTAATAGATTAGGAACAATATTTATAAAAATTCAAGATATGCTGGTCCTTGCAATATCTTCACTGATAGATTTAACTTTCCTTGGCATGTATGATCATCAATTGATCATCAACTTAATAGGACCTAGAGTCATCTAAAAGACAGACCTATGGTCATGTCTGTGAGTGATTGGTATAGATTTGGTTAATTGAGATGGAAAGACCCACCCTGAATATGAGTGACAACATACTATGTCCTGAACAACATAGAGAAACGCTAAAAAGCTAAGCCCAGCACTCTCTCATCTCTGTCTGCTCTCTGACCATGGATGCAATGTGGCCAGCTTCCGCCAATATGCCTTCTCCACCATGGTGAATTTGCACCCTTGAACAGTGAGCTGCAATGAACCCTTCCTCTCTTACTTCTTGTCTGACATTTTGTTACAGCAGTGAAACAATTTACAGTATTTAAATTAAAAGACTGAAACTATATATAAAAGTACAGTCGTCTTCCACGATCTAAATAAATGCTGCAAATAACTTTAAGGCAATTTAAAAAGGTAGTCAAAGCACAGTGCCCTATTTATTACTCCAGCTTCTCTTCCTAAATTAATAGTAATTTTAACCTAAGCATTCTTACATAGTTGTTACACCAGATATAATTCCTTTTTTCCATGAATTTATTTATTCACTTTACATCCCGATCAATGCCTCCCCTTCTCCTGGTACTCCCCTCACACAGCCCCTTCCCCATACCCTCCTTCCTTTTTCCTCTTTGAAGGGGGAACCCCCCTAGGGGTACCAACCCACTTTGGCACATCAAGTCACTGCAGTACTAGGCACATCCTCTCACAGAGGCCAGGCAAGGCAGTCCAGTTAGGTGTACAGGATTTACAGGCAGGAAGGCAACAGAATCAGGGGCAGCCCTCACTCTAGTTGATGGGGGACCTGCATTGAAGACTAAGCTGCATATTTGCCACATATATGTGGGGGACCTAGGTCCAGCCGATGTATGCTCTTTGTTTGGTAGTTCAGTTATCATACACAATTCTACTCAGAGTTGTTTGATCTAACTCAGTTCAGAAAATTCTTCAGTTTCCTATCAGATGGTTTAAAATTTAATTCACAGAATAAGGATTGTATTATTATTGTATGTGTTCTAGTGTACTAACTTTGAATTACTATTTTAAAAATATTTTATTTCTGATAATTTCCTATTATGTACGTATTTATAGAAAAAAGGTTGTATTCTTCCTGATAAACAAAGCAAAGCCCTGCTAACAAGTACCCCATCTTCAGACATAGCTGAGTTTGTGGTAAGTATAACCTTTGGCCCTTATGGGATCTATTTCCTGACATCTCTTCTTCCCATTCATCTTTTTATGTTGTATCATGGGCATTTGCCCATAAAGAATAATGCCTGTGCTTTTCTGCTATATAAACATACTTTCATTGGAAATACTCTATATGTGGTTTATTTGGGAGCTTTGTTTAATTACATGTATGTGTCTCTGTGTGAGTGTGTGCACCCGAGTGTGAGTGCCCACAGAAGCCACAGAGGGTATCAGATTCTCTGCAGGTAGAGTTACAAGTGGTTGTGAACTTCATGATGAGGTTGCTGAGAACTAAACTCAGGTCCTTTGCAGGAGCAGTACACATTCTTAGTGGCTGAGCCATCTCTCTAGCCCCAAACTTGCCAGGTCACAAATTTTTCTTCCCCTCCCCGACTCCCTTTTTTGCCCCTCCTGCCCAGACTGACCTCAAACTTTCTGTGTAAACCAGGCTGCCCTTGAATGCATGGAGATCAGTCCAACTCTGTCTTTGGAAGGTTGGGATCAAAGCCATATATTGCCATGACCAGCCTTTCTATATATGCAACATAAAAATTGGAATTTTAACCATGTTTATCTGTGCACTGAACATTTCTGTGCAACCATCATCTCTGTCTGGCTCTAAAATTCTTTTTATCTTGTAAAACTGAAATTTCATACTATTAAATAGTAGCTCCCTGTAGTTACTGGCATCCCCCAGGCCCTGACAGTTACCTCTCTACTTTCTATGTGTGAAGTGAACTACATTAAGTGCCCCATATAGTTAAAACCACACACTTCTTACTCCTTTGTTTGGTTTCTGAGGCAGGGTCTGACCCTCCTGCCTCCACCTCTCGAGTAGCTGGGATTATGAGTGTATTCCACCAAACCCAGCAGTAGTCCTCCTTTTATGACTAATGTAATTCACAAATATTATGTCTTCAAGTTTATGTATGTGATAGCATGTGTCAGAAATTACTTCCAGGGACTGAAGACACAGTTCAGTAGCTAAGATCACTAGCTATTCTTTCACAGGATTGGGGTTTGATTCCCAACATAACCCTCTGTAACTCCAGTTTCCAGGGAATCCAACACCCTCTTCTGGCCTAAACAGGTACTGCATACACATGCTATGCAGACATATTAACACCCATACACATAAAATAAACTAGTTTTAAAAAACAGATAATGTGAGGTGGCTCAGTGGGTAAGGGCACTTCCAATAACCTGAGTTCTATCCACAGGACTCACACTGTGAAAGGTAAAATCCAACTCCTGAAATATGTTCTCTGATTTTCACATCAGTACAGTTGTGCACACCAACACACACACTCTACACACACACACACCACAACAGACCACACCATATATGCACACACCATACTACACACACATACACCATACCACACAACACACCATACACACACATACCACACCACACACACCATACACCACACATACCACATCACATACACACACACACACACACACACACACACACTGCACATCACACACACACATGAAATTACTTACAGTTTACAGATAAAGGCATCTGTTATAAAATCACATTTTATTTATGTATCTGTCAGTCAGTGGACATTTGGGTTATTTGTCCTTTGGTTGTTATGAACACTGGAGGTAAAATTATGCATGTGTACAAGTATAAGTTCCCTATTTTCAGCCCCTCGGAGAATACACCCAGGGGTAGAATTTCTAGGTCATGTGGTAGGAGCTCTTTTAAGTTTTCTAGAAAGTCTTTTCCATAGGGCTTGCATCACTTTATAGCCTTACTAGCAATGTGCCAGTTTCCAGTCCCTGTACATCATTGCCAGTATTTGTGATTTTTGTGTTTTGTTTGGTTTTAGTGAGAAAATAATTTATATACTGATTTATCCACAGTTAAATATGATTTGAAGAATTATTTCTAAATGTAATCAATTATGTTTATTCAAATGAAATTATTTGTGCATCAAATATACAAGAAAATGCTTCAATGAGATAGTACTTTCAATGTTAATTGCCTAAAGCTAGTTGTTTTTGAAACTTTAAAAGGAGTTGTATTATTGTATAGATTGATTTGTCTCCAGTGCAAAATGTGTCTTTTGAAGAACTATTTCCAAATGTCAGCAATTATGTTAACTCAAGTGAAGTTGTTCCTGTGTCAAGTTTGCAAGAAAGTTCATCAAATGAGGTAACATTTTCATTTTTTTTCAATTGCTGAAAAAAATAGTTATTACACTGTGCCCTGAGACTAACATCTTTCCTGTGTGTTGAGAAGAACCTGATGCTAGATCTGTGACCTGCACTCCCCCCTCCACTTGCATAAACTGCCTTCTTACTCTGCACATAGAATCATTTGAAGCACAACACTTGAAATTTGTCCTGGTTTAAATTGTCTAATTTTCCATTTGTAACCTATATCTATGGTGTCATACAAAAAGTGATGGCCAAACTGAATGCCAGGAAGCTGCTGCCTATGTTCTCTTTAAAGAGCTGCATATAAGATCTCATAGTTAGGCGTAAAAATCTACTTTGACTTACTTGTTTTGTGAGCATCTAACTTCACTTTTACATGGAGGTCTCAGTTTTAACACTGCCATTAAAATAATTAATTATCTGGGAATTTTATTATATATAAAGTTAAGTACAATAATTCTAGATTACAAATGTTTTGTTTTATTGTGTGTTTTGCAACTAGAACTTATTATGTAGTCCAGGTTAAACTCAGTTTTATAATTTCCCAAATGCTTAGATTACAGGCAAGTGCCATCATACCTGTGTATACACACACGTGCACACATGCACACACACATGCACGCACACACACATAATCCACAATGGAACATGGTAGTATTGACTCATAAATGGGTAGGAAGTGACTGAATTCAGAAACTGGATAGCACTTTTAGAAATTCTTGTTGAAACTTCTAGATGTTTCTATGATTGTTTTATTTATTTATTATTTGGATCTGTATGTGTGGTGTGTGCATGTGTGTTCTCATTGTATGGGCACACAAGTGTGTGTGTGTGTGTGTGTGTGTGTGTGTGCATGTGTGTGTGTGCGTGTGTGCGTGTGTGTGTGTGTGTGTGTGTGTGTGTGTTTCTGAGGTTGACATCAAGTTGCTTCCCACCTTGTATGTTGAGGTCTCTCTCTGAACCCAGAACTCCCAG
This sequence comes from Mus musculus, assembly GCF_000001635.26. Taxonomy (NCBI): domain Eukaryota; kingdom Metazoa; phylum Chordata; class Mammalia; order Rodentia; family Muridae; genus Mus; species Mus musculus. Next base: position 54,412,896 of record NC_000077.6, read on the forward strand.
TTTGGGTGAGCCTGGCTAGCCAGTTTGTTCAGGGGATTTTGTTTCTGCCTCCCTGGTGCCTGGATGACATGAGGCTACCATACTTGCCCGACATTTTCATGGGTGTGAGGGATCCAAAGTCTGGTCCTCACACTTTATTTTTTTAGCCTCTTATCTTTATTTAGCTTTATTTAGCTTATCTTTGTTTGCCTTCCCCACTTAGGCTTCCGTTAGGAACAGGCTTTCCCCATCTTCTATGGTTTAGCCCGAGTAAAAGGGAAAGGGCTTGTTCTTCTGTGTATATGTATTTCCGGATTGGATAAGGACTCCTGATAGCTTTGCCTGCGTCACATGCCTGTCCTGGTCTCTCTGCCGTTGCCAGGGAGATGAAACTGTAATTGTCTAAGCCTGGGTTTCCTGCCCACTGCTGTGGTCATAGAACAAGATTTAAAACCCAAACTTGCTGAGCTTATGAAACAAGTTGCCTTTCTCCATTACACTGATTTCACGGTATTTGGTATTGGGCAGAGTAATGTTGAGATCATCCCAAATTGCATTCCTTTCCAGAGAATTTGTTTTTCCATCCTGTAACTTGTAAATTAAAAGCTTTCTTAATCCCAGCACTTGGAGGGAAGAAATAAGGATCCCAAGGCCAGCCTGGCCTACGCAGGGAAGCCCTGCTTCAGGAAAGGACGCCTTCTTTTGAGGACATGTTGGAGTGTGATGCTTGAGTTCCAGGACAGCCAGGGCTACACAGAGAAACCCTGTCTCAAAAAAAAAAAAAAAAAAGTAGGATGGGAAACTTTAGGAATATATTGAGCCAGTTACCTTTATCTTACAGAATTCTTTTTTAGCTAAGATACTTTGTTACAGCTCTGATTATTCCTTAATTTATTCCTTGGTAATATACATTTTTAACATTTTGGGTGGGGTTTTTATTGGTTTAATCTTTTCTCTCATTTTTTATAGCCACTGATTTTTTCCACATATATTTTGGGAGCACTTTCCTATTATTTCCCTCAAAAAAAAAAAAAAACCCACTGGAAATAAAAACCATCTAGTTTTTATCTGACCGCATCTGTATACACTGGTATTGCCCAGCACTTGGCCTGGAAAAGCTTCGAGTCTTAGGAAAGGCTTTATCTGTAGAGCAGCTTTTGATCCCAGCAAAGAGCAGTGAGTGTCGGTCCTGTCAGATCAGTTTACTAATTCATTAATTGACTAAGTAGATGGTTCAATTCAAATACAGTCCTTTTCTGTGTTCACCCTAGAGAGAGGTGCTGAGTAGAGAGGAACATGGACAGCTCTTTCCTTCAGGGATTCTGTTTCTTGAGGAGGATGGTGAAGCTTTGGTCTCATCTGTTCATGTATCAGTGGAGATGCTCTCCTGCTGCACATGTAGCAAAGTGTGAACACTTCACCCAGTGTGTTTCTCTTTTCTGGAGCATGAGCTTGTTGAAGAGGCTGTGACAAATGCTATACAGTAGGTGGTTTCTTTAAACAAGAGAACACAGTTCAGGAATCAGGATGTTAGCAGGGCACAGCTCCTCAAACCCACTGGAGGCGGATCTTTCTTCTGTCAAGCTAGGTGACGTCACTTTGTGGCTGGGGTACCATAGGTTCAGTCTTTGCCAACTCTCATATGGCTGTCTTCTCTCTTTGTGTGTCTTTGTGTCTTCACAAACATTTTTCCTGTGGGTCAGTATCCAAGTTTTCTGTTTTTATAAGGACACAGGTTACACTGAACTAGGACCGATTCTAACTTGGTGAAATCTGTAACGACAGCATTTCCAAGTAAAGTCACCTTCACAGTTGTTGATATCTTCCTAGAAGAATATGGTTCTGCCCATGGTATTGTTTTCCTGTCTAATCAATCCAGACTCTTTTGTTAATTATTTATACAACATTTTAGATCTGACGTCCATCAAATTTTAACTCACTTAAACAAGTTTCTGCTAGAATTTGCTTTATATGCCTAGACACAGTTGTCTGTCATCCTGAGATTTGCCTGAATCACAATTCTGGGGAATTCACTTCACAAAGCTACTATCCACACTCCCCACCCTGTAGCTAGCTAGCTGCCCCCCTCCTCCTGCCCTACAGTTAGAGAGGTGAACCCTCCTCTAGCCCTTATGAAGGAGAGTGGATTTTTTAGGATTGTTGATGACAGAACAGGTTTTAATTCCATCCTCACAGTTGAAGAATCACCTAATCTAGTTAGAGAATTGGAGATACAAATAATTTTCTTCTGGATTTCTCTAGCACTACCTCATCAGGGTTTTAGCTCCCTGTATTTTGAGGAACCATGTTGATTGTTTTGTTTTTCCCTGTTTCAGAAACTGGAAAAAAATCTTGTCTTTGGATCCTGTGTTTTGAAATTTCTTGCCATGTCTCACTCTTTCTCATTGTGGTGTGCCAGAATGTTACGAATTTTACTTGTGTGTGCATAGATGTGCATGTATGGAGTTACAGATGTGTGCAGATGCCATAGTCCACATGTAGATGCCCGAGAACAGCCTCTGGTATTGGGCCTTGCCTTCCACCTTGTTTGAAAATCCCCTAAAATGATTTGAGACAAGAGAATCCCAGAGGTTTGTGGACTAGCCACCCTCTAATGTATAGCATTAAACAACAAGCAACCCTCCCCTTGTCTTCCTCCTCCACTTTGTTCCCCTTATTCTCCACTAGACATATATACTCCACAAGAACATGCACACACATATACACTCTCTCTGTATGCTAATGACTTATGCAGTTGTAGTTAGTATTATAGATGTGGAAAGATAATTGAACAGTCTCAGTTATAAGTAGTGCTTGTCAGCTGTGAAATCATTGTTATATGATATGGCTGACCTTCCAGGCTAACAATATTAGATCTTTGGAGCTAAGAGCAGAATCTTTCAGTCTCTTGTCTGAAAGACAAGGATCCTTGAGCAGGGCATCTCAGCATCTACAGATATGTTCACTTCATTTAGCTGTTTGCAGCACAGAACCTCTACCCTGAATGGTCAGAAATCTTCCAAGAAGGAAATGATCTGATAGCCCCTTAGGACAATTCTCTGTTCTGTGTTTGAGATGGGAGGAGACTGTTGAAAGAAGTCAGAAAACCGATGTTGGTATGAAATAGCATCCATACAAAAGAGGATGTATATGATTCACATAAGGAGTGTGCTACACCCACTCCAGTAGTGACTTGCATGACAGGCCTAGAAACCTGGACACAGTCCTGAGGTGAAAAGTTCACAGAAACTTAGTCTCCTGGAACCATGGCATCCCATATAATGAATGCTCCAAACTTATTCTTGTGAATGGATCTGCGTGCTTTCTTTCAGTATTGTTTTATTATAGGTGTCTCCAAGCAATGACTTGCCAAATACCTAAGCAAAATTGAACTTTGCTTCCTGGCCTTCACCAATGCCCTAGGTAGTCCTTGAGTTGACCCTGGGCTTGGAATTCAGTAAGAATGTTGCCTATTCGGTGACATTCAGAATTGCCTCTAGTATTGTAAGAGAGACAGTGAAAGAAATCAGGCATTACTATCTACTACATAGAGTTAGAAATCTCAGAGCAAGCTTAGCAAAGTAAGTTTAGAATTTTTATTATAGTTATGTATGATAGACTACATTACTTATTAGTAGAAAGTCCCACACACAACCACTTAGAATAAAAGCCAAGTCACTCTCATATACAGGAATTTACAATGGTTCAGGAAGTAGATTGGGCTGTGGTTTTAGAGTATTGCATTATTCATGAGAAGGTTAGCTAGAGTGGAACTCCCTAATTAGAACTATGGCTTGGGCGTGAAAGCCCTTGCCCCAGGAGTGTAAAAACCTCACACCTGGCTTCTAAGAATATAACTGGCCTTAGATAGAACTGGCTTTGTCTTATTGCCTAGTTCCTGCCCATCTTTATGTTTGCATTCCTTTGTTTTATGTAAGAGACTTTAAACATCCGGTAACCTCATTGTACCTTGCTGATGTGTCACCTAACTTCCCTATTTTCTTCTGTATTAAAAGTCTGATGCTCGATTTGACAAATTACATTCAGATTATAGGCACACTCCCTTGTGTCTGTGTCTGTTTGTCACCCCCTTTTCTCCAACTCCTGCCCACCTGTAACCGGAAACCTGCTTTCTCCCAAGGACTGAGGGGGGCTAACTGAGGCCAGTCCGCAGCAGAAGTGAATCAACACCTTTGTACCCCTCATTTAGACAATAAATCAGGACATTATAAATAACCCCTCCAAAGTGTTTCAAATCATGGTTTGCTTTAGCCTCCCAATAAGTACCTGTCTTCTTGGTGTTTGATCCACTGTGTGGTCATTTGAATGGAACTGGTCCCCATAGGCTCCTGTGTTTGAATACAGGTCCTTCCTGTTTGGGAAGGACTAGGAGGTGTGTAGTTGTGTTGGAAATGTATACCTGGGGACAGGCTTTGTGCTTTCCAAAGCCAGGTACTATTGCTCTCTCTGCCTCCTGCTCATAGATTGAGGTGTGTGCCCTCAGCTATTCCTGATGCTGGGGCTTCACTCCACCATATGGATTCTTACCCTCTGGAACCATAAGCCAAACTAAAATCTTTCTTTTATAAATTGCTTTGGTCTTTGTGTTTTATCACAATAGGAAAATAACTAAGATAATTCATCATTCCTTTTTATTTTTCAATACTAAAACCATTACTAAGCCATTCCTTTGACACGGTACATATCCTTGTTTATTTGGGTGTTACTTATTGTTTTCTGATATGATTCTGTCAGTCTAACCAAGAAGACTGAGACTATTTGTACTTTAAATTAGACAGCATTAAATGTAATACTTGGAGGAATTATGCAATAACTACTTTTCTTTCTTTTTCAGTTTTCTCCAAACACATCAGAGATCTGTTGTATTATTAGGTCATCACCAGGAACCAGACAGATGAGAAGGAAAGACCCTGCTGTGAAAAACAGATGTTCTCCTCCTAAAGATGTTCCTCTAGGTATGAGCTTAGCGTAGTGTCCTCATTATATAAAGTGTGGGTTTTTTTTAATGAAAAGATGCTTTCTGTACACAGGAAATTAATTTATAACATGTATCTCAAGATTTTATATAAAACAGAAAAGATAAAATTACAAAAGCCTGGGCAGATTTCATAAACTGAGTAAAATAACTTTTTGAAGATGCATACTTCATCTTTTGAAAACTTTGCTTATGATATTGATTAAATATATTTATCTAGGATGCTGCTCTTTCAATAATTTGAAATTTTATACTGTTTAAATTTTATTTTAGTTGTATTCTTTTAAAAGACAGGGTTTTTTATTTGTTTGTTTGTTTGGCTGTTTTTTGTTTTTTCTTTTCTTTTCTTTTCTTTTCTTTTCTTTTCTTTTCTTTTCTTTTCTTTCCTTTTCTTTTCTTTTTCTTTATTCACCTGGTATTGGTTGAGTACTTCTGTATTAGGCACCATGCTAAGAATCTTAGCATCTCAGTTCCTCACCATGACTATAGTAGATACAATTAGTACTGTTATCCCACTTTTATACACTTAAAAGTAGGAGATTTTAAGTGGTAGATATTATCAAGTGGTTGTGGAAAATTTGGCCATTCAAGGCATCTAACATCAACTACACATTTTTTTTTCTAATTCCTTAGTGAAGCTGAGGAAACGCTCATGAGTGAGGGCCCAATGAAACAACTGAAATTTAATGTATTTTCTATATGTCCACTGTTCACTCTTGATTTTTGTCCTCATTTCTACCACAGTGTTGGCTTTGAGCATGCTTCAAAGTCATGGAGAATTCTCTTTGTAAATGACTGCCTGATTTCCTAAGTCAATACTGCTCATTTTATACCTAATAATTATATTACTGAGGGTTGCCCGGAGTATCAGAACAATTATTAATAAGTATCTGTTTCTCTATGGATACTCACAAACATAAAGTGTTTAGTACTTCTGGGGGAGGTTCTTTATATAGAGTGTGGAGGAGCAATAAAGAACCTTTCCTGATGTCTCTTGTGCTCAAATATGTAAATACATATGTGATAGATAGATAAGTAGGTAGATAGATAGATAGATAGATAGATAGATAGATAGATAGATAGATAGATGTTTTATATTAGAGGAGACTTAATACAGGAATTGGTCAAATGGTTATGGAAGCTTCAGAATCCAGTGGCATGCTATCCAAGTGCTAGAGAACCAGAGATGCCAGTAGCATTGCTAAGTCAAAACTCAAAGACTTGAGAACAAGGAGTGCCTGTGGTTGGTGTAAACTCTTAGCCAAGAACGATGAGCAGTAACCATGCATCATAGTTAGGATTTCCATTGCTATGAAAGGACACTATGACCAAGACAATTCTTATAAAGGCAAGCATTTAACTGGGCCTGGCTTGAGTTTCTGAGGTTTAGTTCATTATCATAGCAGGAAGCATGGCAGCAGGTAAGTAGACATGGTGCTGGAGAAGGAGCTGAGAGTTCTGTATCTTGATTCAAAGGCAACCAGGAGAGGACTGTCTTTCTGGCAACTAGGAGGTGGGTCTCAAAGCCCACCCTCACAGTGACACGCTTCCTCCACTAGGCCACACCTACTCCAAAAGGCCACACATCCTAATTGTCCCACTCCCTGGGCCAAGCCTATTCAAACTACCGCAGCATAACGCTTAAAACTACTGTGACCTGATAGTTCTTCTACTGAACCGATGAGTCCATTACTTTTTAATTCAACCTCACTCAAGTTCTCAGGCAAAAAAAAAAAATCACACTGGTTCCCTTCTGAATTTTTATGAGCTGGATTGTCACTGTCCGCATTTCTTTCCACACTCTCTGGAGTTTTCCAAACTCCCACTAGAATGGCCAATTAATCTCTGCTTATAAATTCTAGGACTTCTTTAACCCAGAGCTCCAGATTCCTCTACATTCCTCCCACAAAACAGTCCCAAATGCCTAAGAACTGCACAGTCTCATTTATTGGAGCAGTGACGACACTCTTGGTACCAACTTCTCTTTCTTTCTTTCTTCCTTCCTTCCTTCCTTCCTTCCTTCCTTCCTTCCTTCCTTCCTTCCTCCCTCCCTCCCTCCCTCCCTCCCTCCCTTCCTTTTTTTTTAATTAATCATTCCACTCGTTTACATCTCAAATGATATCCTACTTCCTGGTTACCCCTCCACAAATCCCCCATCCCACATCCACCCTCTCCCTGCTCCCCTTTGCCTCTGTGAGGGTGCTCCCACACACACACTCTCCCCCTTCACTGCTCCAGCATCCCCCTACGCTGGGGCATCAAACCTCCACAGGACCAAGGGCTTCCCTTCCCATTGATGTCAGACAAAACCATCCTCTGCTACATATGTATCTGGAGCCATGGATCCCTCCCCATATACTCCTTGGTTGGTGGTCTAGCCCCTTGGAGCACTGAGTGCTCCCACCAGCCAACATTGCTCCTCCGAGGGGGTTGCAATCCCCCTCCACTCTTCCAGTCTTTCCACCAGCTCCCCCATCAGGTTCCCTGAGCTCAGTCTGATGGTTGGCTCCAAGCATCCACATCTGCATTAGTCAGTTGTTGGCAGAACCTCCAAAGGAACAGCCACACCAGATTTCTGTCAGCAAGTGCCTCTTGACAACAGCAACAGTGTTGGGGCTTGGTGTCTGCAGACAGAATGGAGCCTCAGGTGGGGTGGTCCAAATATCTGACAAGAAGCAATTTAAAGGGAAGGAATTTATTTTGGTCCATGGTTTAAAAAGAAGTACAGTCAATAATGATGGAGAAAACATGGTGGCAAGAACATGAGACAGGTGGTAACATTATATCTGATGTTAGGGAGCAGAAAGTGGGCAAGATATAAGCCTGATCTATAAAACCTCAAAGCTTTCCCCTAATGACCCAGTTCCTCCATGAAAGTTCCATTTCCTATAGGTTCTACAGCTTTCCAGAATAGTACCACCAACTAGGTGATGGTCTCGTAAGGGACACTTTGTATGCAAACCATAACAGGATGATACCACTCTCACTCTGTAAAGTAGCCCATAAATTCACATGTAGCAGCTTTGGCAGAGTGCTATATGTATAAATGGCATATTCATATCCAAAGTGTTTACCTTGTAAGAACAAAACACTGCCTTTTGCAAGATAAAAGTTTTTCAGTGTTGCTGACTGAGCACTTCAAGATGTACTGCTATCATAGAGCCAGCTAAGTCTGTGTTGATGAGCCTGTGCTCCCTGCTACCTAGTTCATTATAAACAAGGACAGAGAGGATACCAATTAGATTCTTTCCTCTTTCTCCAACCTTGTGCTGACGGAGGTTGCTAGGGAAAAAAGAGACTGACTGGTATCCATAAGCATTAATTATACTATCCATTTGATTATTAAGAATCCTTCTCTGCTGAGGTCACCATTTGGTATATATTTGTATGTCATCCAAATAAATATATTCATGGTTTTTGTCAGTTTAGAGAACTTTATACAATGCCTCTTCTCAAATGTCTTTTCTTCTATTTTTCCAATCACATTTCTTCCAAGTCTCAACCATCTATCCAAACCTTGGTTAGCACCTATGAATTGGTATGCATCCAACAGCTGATCTTTCCTTCTTCCAGCAAAACAACAACCAGGTACACTTCTCAAAGTCCTGCCCCAGGGCAAGCAGATTTCACAGGATTTTTTTTTTTTTCTGAGACATATCAGAGGGACTGGTCAGTATTTACCAGATCTGATCTTTTTTTCCTAGCCAGCTACCTATAGAACACTCCCCATGACCTTTAAATGTAGCCTGGATGAGAGAAGATAAAGAAGTTAAAATACGGGCTATGGCACTTGGATCAGTTCTTTATGTGACCTACTTGTACCTTCAGTGAATGCTTAAGGGCAATCCTATGTGTATTAGTTTCATTTGGCAATAAAGATCTGATCTTCACTTTGTGAAGTCATGTAAAATACAGTAGTGCTCAGTAACATAGTGGTCCAGTGTTATGGCCCATTCACAGGCTAAATTTTTCTTCCGTGTTTTAGTATTTATCCACCAATGATAGCTGAACTTCAGTTTTTAATCCTAGAGGCCATACTGTTCAGCTTTAGGTCCTGCCAAAAGATCCAGGCAACATCTCTATTTGTCAGGGACACTGAATCTACTGGATGGACCATGTAGTGCAAGTGTTAGAGCATTTTGCACCATAGCTTGTTCTGAGCCTCTTGTTAAATTGTATAATATTTTTAGGTCATTTGGTAAATGGGCTAAAATAGTACACACAAATAAGATACACATTGACAACAAAATCCATAATGGCCCATGAAGGAGTAGGAATATGCCTTTTCTGGTTATGCCAGAACTATGCTATGCTTCAGGGGTCATCTCACAGTACGGGACCCCTAGGAGCCCTGAGATAGAAGATTCCTAGCACAGTTCCACTTGTCAGCAATGATGTCTCTGTATGTTCATCAAAAGATACAGACTACAAGTCCTTCTATCTGGGAAATCCCAGAGAATGGCCCTGACCAAAGTCCATCTCTTGGTCAGTATTTAATATTTAATAAAGCTTGATTTAAATTTGCACCCCCAAAAGATACAGACTAGAGCCAGATTTAGGGGTGTACATATTTAACTCCAGCACTCAGGAGTCAGAGACAGGTGGGTAGATCTATGTGAGTTTTTAGGCAACATAGATCTCTGTTCTATGTAGCAAATTTCTGGCCACCTAGGGCAAAAGACTTGTCTTAAAAAAAGATATAAACTAGAATATTTATTGGTCATAATAATTTGAAACTACAATCTAGCCAGATGCGCATCAATTAAAAATAGGTAAGTCAACTATAGTATGTTCATTCAAATGCTACACAGTAATAATCAACATAGAGTTAAAGGAAACTGTTTTGTTGGATCATGTTAATAAACTTCACATAAGATATTAGACATTCTTAGGGAGCATATTTACTATTATTTATTTATATTTGTATAGCAAAAACCAGGTAAACTGAACTCTGAAGGAACTGGGAGTGGACACCTCCATTAGAATGATGGTTTTAACTAAAGAAGTTGCTACAGATAATTTTATGGTGCTGGTTATGTTAGCATGTTACACTTATGAAAAATCCTCAGGCTGAACATATGTGTGTGTTGGGGCGGTTGTTTATATGTATGCCAATAAAAACTTTATTAATAAAAATAGGAAAAGTATTGATCTTTGTAGGTCTGTCATACTAGTTTATGACATCAGATATTGTCAAAATTTGGAGGTTAAGTAACAAATCCAAATTAAAATGTTCATGGGAGATTTAGATGTTCACAGCTGGCCAGTGAATTTAGAGACCCTTGATGAATGGTGAACTGCTGCCGCCATCTCCTGGCTTCTTGCTAAGAGCAGCCTCCTCACCTGACTGCCCTTCGACATCTTGCTCCTTGTGTCTGCCTTTCGTTTAGTAAAAATAGCAAAGCACCAAGCTAACTTGTGATCATGTTATTTAAAATATTCAACAGCCTATTCTTAGCATTGGCATTTAAAGTTTTCTCGATTTGGCAGTAACCTAATCAGGGCTGGAGTGTAAAGTTCATTTTGATGATCTAGGACCCTGTACATATGACTGAAAAGGGAGCGTGTTGACTAGCACTATGTTGCCTAAAGAAAAAAAAAAACTTGGTTTAAGGAAACACTAGCCACAAAAATGATGGGACAGGGAAGGCAGAGTGGTACATAGGTTCTGAAAATGGTGTCTACTAGGTAGCAAGGCCTTAGAAAATGTCTACATCAACACTTCACCTTGATAGTCTTCTGGCCACCAAAACAACTGAATACCTGATGAGTTATAGGTGCCAGAAATAAGGCAGAGGACTCTGACTCATGTTAAAGTTTCCAGGTGATTATAATAAACACTAAAATATTGAGAGTCGTGTTCTTTTCTATTTTCTCCCTCTACAGATGACAAATTGTTTTCACCAGATTGATAAGTGATTTTTGTCCTAGTTTACTCAACAGATAATTACTGGCCAAATCAGAACTATATGTACTGTATAAACCTAAAAGAGAATACTCTTTTTGTTGTTGGTGGTGGTTGGGTTTTTTTTGTTTTGTTTTGTTTTTGTTTTTGTTTTTGTTTTTGTTTTTGTTTTTGAGAGACAAGGTTTCTCTGTGTAACCCAGCCCTGGTTGTCCTGGAGCTCACTCTGTAGACCGGGCTCACCTTGAACTCACGGAGCTCCTACTGCCTCTGCCTCCCAAGCACTGGGATTAAATGCATGTGCCACCATACCTGGCTAAGAGGACACTTTTAGCCTTGAATCATATAATCATATAATCACATATATATATATATATATCCCCTTCTCTTTCTCTCTTGATAAAAAACTTGAGTTTTTAGATAATGATAGTGGATAGAAATGGACACAGACACGCAACAAATGAGGTGGAAATAATTCTGTGTAAGTAGCAGAGTGATGGTAACAGAAGTCTTTGGATAATTCTGACACATGAGCAAATTCCTTAAAAGTCTATGGATTTTAGTATGCTACCTGTAAAATTGGTTAAATAGTAGTTGTTACCTAAAAGAATTGTAAGGCTTATAGACAAACTATGTAAATTATCTGGAAAATATATTAACCACTCATTATTAAGTTCTATAGCTCAGTGAAGAGCGCTTCCCTGATATATGTGAGACTCTGGGTTCAATTCCCAGCACTACAAAAAGAAGTCACCTCGTGTGCAGTAGGATTTGCTGTTAGGTGTTTGATTAGTTCCTCAAGTGTAGCTGACATATCTCTTTTGAAAATGTTAACTTGGTTTTTCTTAAATTGCAAAAAGTCTAAAATATGTGTGTAGTTGCTGTATCTAATTATACACTTGATTATGCTATCTCACATGAAGAATAATTTGTCAAGTAAGAATATATCAAGTAGGTATACCAAATATATATAGTTATAACAAATATGTATAGTTATATATAGTTATAGTTTTATAGTTATAGCAAATATATCACAGACAGACATACTTACCTACTGTAATTACAAAGAGGAAGTATGGCCAGTCAGTGCCTTAGAGGAAAAGAAATCAACATGTTTCGACATCATAAAGAATTCTCAAGCCTGTTGTTTGGTTGACATGCATCCATGCATATAAATATGGAGTTCTGTAGTTGGCCGACTCATTTGGGAAATACTCTTGGAGTGTGAATGTCATGTTCTAGATGGTTACTTTCTGAAGTTGATATAGTTGCCTCCTTCTGTCAGTTAATAAATAATCTGATAGAAGATATCAGATGACTAAAACAACTCTGATGGAGACATGTGTGCCTTAATAGAAATATATATGGGATGCTATTAGGGTACACAAGGAAGGGGGTCTCCTTTAGCAGATGATCTAAGGCCCATGGAGAACCTTGGGTACAGGCCTTCTAAAAGGAAGTATCAGTATAAATATAAGCATAGATGTCTAATGGTCTTCCAAGGAGTTGAAATTAGTTATGCCTGCTGCCCTTGCAGACTTGACCTTTGAAAAACTTAAGAATTGACTTGTATTGGGAGGTAGATGGTGGAGCATCTCTGAGGTCATGCTTACTTTCTACCTTATTCTAATCAAAGATACTTTTTAATTGATCATTTTCTCAAGAAGGTTTAGATTTGGAAGAAGTGAGCAGAAAGTAAAAAGGGTGGTTGTGACTTTTGTCAAGTCCATATGAACAGAGATGGGAAGATAGACCTGTGCTGGTCTATTTCCAACTATGTTACTCAGACCACCGGAATACTTATAAATACGAATTCTCAAGTTATTGATTTGGAAGTCTGACTCAGGAATTCTAAGAACCAATCTAAAGAGTTGATAGGACTTAGTAACTAACCAGTCACTTGTAAGGAGTGGTAAGAAAAGATGACTGGAAGATGACGCCCAGATCTCTAGTAACTTTTAGTTCCAGAAGTGAGGCTTGATAGTTTATAACCGGGAAAATAAAGGTCAAATCTCTGAGTGTGAGCATATGAAGGTGACATGAAGGCGAGGCGGGGAAATTACAGGGGGGGGGGCGGGTGCCAAGTGACAACATCTAAGTTAGTACACCTAACACAGTGAAAGTGGCTTTCCCAACTTAAATAATTTGTGAAGCACTTGAGGATCGTGTTCAGGTGGAGCTTTTGCTGCAGCTCCTTTAGAGTGGTACCGAAGGATCCTCCATTCTAACACAACAGTAAGACTACAGTTAGATGTGGCTGCTATTACTGGTTTCTGGATGGGTCCCACTTTGAGTAGCAATGGATCTCTGGCTTATAATCACTTTCCTGACCATCTGATATTTGGTAAGATCATTTTAATCTTACTCACAGATTCCAGCGGGCACAGAGCATGACTATGATAGCAGGGTTTTCTGAGGTGCAAGAATGGAACGGTGACAGTGGGAACACCCTTAGGCGTAGTCTGCATTCGGGTCTCCTGCTGTCAGCTCTGAAGGGAAATCTGCAACAATGTCATATTTGGGAAGAAAGCGAATGTTCCTGCAGCCTGGACTAGGGGAATGAAAAAGAGTGGTAGACAGACGTGAGGTGTTGCCTAGATAGTCACGGAGGGGAACAAGGACAAGCAGCTCAGGGCAGAGTTCCTCTGGGCTACAAGGAGGGGCTACGAAACCACACCGATGCTTCCATTATCAGCCTTTATCAGGTTTCCCTCTAGAATGTTACTAAGCAGGTCTCTTGATGTTTCCAGAAAGAACTCTGTAGGAAGCAGTGGGTGTGGTGCAGGCAGGGAGAGCTCTCACCCTTGAAAACTGGTTATTAGTAATGATTGGACACTTGCTTCTCTACCAAATAATATGTCTTTTTTCTCTAGATATTATAATGAAGACAAATGGCAGAACATAACATCTGTGACTGAATTTTCACTGCTTTGAAGATGTGAATGTAAATATGAAATCCATAGAAGCAGAATGTCTGCCTGAAATTATATAAAATTAAAATTCTCTTATTGTTTGCGATAAACTGTGGGGAAATTCTCCTAATGGTCTTGTCATTTGCTTTAGTCAGTTAAGAAAAGAAACATTCTCCCATATTCTTCTTAAATGTGTGTATGTGTACTTTAAATATGAACCAGTTAGATGTTATTAGAAGACCATGCACCAAAATAGAAGATTTTGTGCCCATTATGGGCTCTCATCAGGTTCCTTCCTTCCTTCCTTTCTTCCTTCCTTCCTTCCTTCCTTCCTTCCTTCCTTCCTTCCTTCCTCCCTCCCTTCCTTTCTTTCTCCCCAGATCTGTCCTTTGTATGGATCAAAAGTAGTAAAGTCGTTGAAGTGCTAAAAATGAAAATGATTATATTACAAGCTATTTTTAACAGAACTTAATTGAAACCACATGAGTGAGAGACCTAATTCCAGGTCTGACTAAAAGAAACTCTACACTCAAAAATTGCTGAAGCAGGAATATATGGTATGTACACTCAATCATACACTAAGTATTTAATATGTTACCTCATCTCTAAACTATCGTCAGCACTCTCTGTAGGGCTGTGATTGTGCTTGTCCCAGTGGTTTCATGGTATAACTTGTGGCATCTGTACAGTGCCTGTCCTAAGGAAACAGAAGCCTGTTGTCAGTGAACAGAGTACAGTTGTATAACTTGGCGAGATGTTAACCCTGATGTTGGGACTAAGGCCACACATAAAAGCAAGAAGTTTCAAAGCTGCTCCAGTAGCAAGGAAAAGCATAAAACTTTCTGTTTAATCTGAGGTTAAGTGACCTATACACTCTTTCTTTTTAAATAGCAGTCCTATGAAAAGATTCTTTTAAATGTTCCGAAAAGCTCTAAGCTACTAAGAAAGCACCCCCACCCCCCCTTTTTGTTACTCTGACTTCATCTGGAGGTGAACCATGAAAATACAGAAGAGAGTGTTAATGATGGAAGAGGAAGCGAGTGCAGACGTGTTTTCCAGATCAGTTCAACTAAGTCAGCGACTCTTATAACGGTTTTAAAAGCAGAAATAAGATAAACTGTTGGGGAGTGAGGACCAAGACAAGGTCTGTTTCCTGTCTTCACAGAGTTTAATCGAAGGGAAAGTGCGTTACTCGGTACTTCCCAGGTGGGTGGTAGGTCCTGTGAGAAGCAGTGTGGTCTGGGAGTGGGGGGATTAGAAGGTATCCATCTTTGGATACATGTATATACATACGAATGTCGCACATGGAAGTCAACATTGGCTGACTTCCTCAATCGTTTCGCATTTTATTTATTGACACAGGATTTCTCAGTTGAACCCAGAGCTTGCCAATCAGCTAGTCTAGCAGGCCAGCCTGCCCCAGGAAGCCCTGTCTCTGCTTCCTAAGTTCTGGGATTGTAGGTGGCCATCATGCCTACCTAGCTTTTATGTGGGTTCTGGGATTACAAATACAAAGTTCATCCAGCAAGCCTGATAAGTAAGTGCTCTCTCCACTGAGTCATCTCTCCAACCCAAAAGTTTCTTTCTTTGCATTCTCTTCCAGTACTGGGTATTGAAACTATGGCTTCCTGTGTACTGGCTATGTGCTCGATCTCTGATCTATAGACCCTGCCCTTTCTTTTTAGAACTGCATTTATGCATGAGTAAGAGAGGCATTTGTTCCAGAGGTCAGAGTACAATTTGCAGACATTGGTACTTCATGTGGGTTCGGAGGATTGAAGTCTGATCAGTGGGCTTGCCAACAGGTGACTATTAAGACCTACTGAGCCATCTCACGGGCCCCCAGCTGAACACTTCTTTCATTTGTGTGTGTTGTAGTAAACTTGCATTGTATGTGCCTACCATACTTTCTTTGGAGGTTTAGCCGCTGATTGACATCTTAGTGGTTCCATTCCTTAGCTAGTGTGACTATGGTAAATATAGATGTGGAAGTATTTTTGTGCTGTGGTACCTTACATTCCTTCATGCATATGACCAGGAGTAGAGCTGGCTCATACCCTAGCTCTGTTTAATATATTCCTGCTGATTTTCTGAGTGGCCACGCCAGTTTGCATTCCCAGTAGCAGTGAATACTAGTTGTCCCCTCCCTGCATACATGCTAGCATTTGCTGTCACTTATTTTCTTCGTAATAGCCATTCTGACTAGAATGATATAGAATCTTTTTTGTTGTTGTTGTTTTGTTTTGTTTTTTCAAGACAGGGTTTCTCTGTATAGCCCTGGCTGTCCTGGAACTCACTTTGTAGACCAGGCTGGCCTCGAACTCAGAAATCTGCCTGCTTCTGCCTCCCGAGTGCTGGGATTAAAGGCATGCGCCACCACTCCTGGCTATGATATAGAATCTTAATCTTCCCAATGGCTAAATATGTTGAAAACTATTGTTAAGTATTTATGTTGTTTTTTCTTTTTAAAATATGGTTGTTTTTATTTACTGTTTGAGAATTTCATACATGCATACAATGTGTTTTGAACATACCCACCCCATACTCCATTCACCCTCTTCAACTCCCCCACACTCCCTCAACAAAGCCCTCCTCCTAAGTTCATGTCTTTTCTTTTAAAAATAATCCACAAAGTCTAATTAGTGCTGCCCATAGATGCATGGGTCTGGAGCCATCCACTAGAGTGTGGCAACCCAGCAGAGGCTACATCCCTTGCAGCCATAAACTGCTAATGGGCTAGGTGAATTGCCTCATGAGCCCCTCTTCTGTTAGTGCTAGAATTTTGATTGGCTTGATTTTATGGGGTTTGTGCAAGTAACCGCAGCTGCTGTGAGTATACGAGTTAAACAGCTATATTAAATCAAGAAGGTAGCATTTCACAATACTCCTTCCCATTCTCCAGCTCTTACATTCCTCCCTAAATCTCTTCTGCAGTGTTCCTTGAATGGAGGAGGGTGAGGGTGAGGGTACAGCTGAGGGCAATGGCGAGGGTGAAGAAGGGTTGATCCAGACATCCCATTTAGGATTGCACACTCAGCAGTCACAAACTCTCAGCATTTTCGCACGTTATATGCATTAGCTGCAGCCCACTGCACAAACAGCTTCTCTGAACAAGCTTGAGTCATAATCTCTGGGAGTAAACACAAATACTTAGATGATGTATGAACAACATGACCATTTGGCAAAACAATAGCCGTCGGTCTCCCTCTAGGGCTTCGTGACCTCTCAAGCCACGGTGCCAAACTTGAATTTCCTATGGTACGGACTTTAAACCCAGTCACAAAGCCGTCGGCTTCCTCCTGAACTGCCCTCCTTCTATTGTGCCAGTGGGCCCATCTTGTGTGGCAGATGGTTGTGTGTCTTTTCTCCATACGGGCCAGCATAGCTCTTTCCAGCATGTATCGTTGTTGTAGCAGCTGAAGGAGTCTATACCTGATCTGGCCATCTAGTTTTAGGTCTAGTTTTGAAAGCTAATAAACTTCTTTTGTTTGTTTGTGCTAATTTGTTTGTGTTTATGATCAATATAGACTATCTAGGTGATAAGAGTTAATTCAATTAGCTTTTCTATAGATGTCAACATCATAGGATTAATCTAAGTGAGAGCATACAGTCACCTATCAGGTCTATGTTTCCAAATACTCTAAGCTCCACCAATATAGAAATCATATATTATTATCTGCTGTGTTTCCATCTTTTAATAAAGCTGATAGGCACATAATAATAATTTTAAACGTTTAAAAAATATTTGTTGATGGGGCTGGAGAGATGGCTCAGTGGTTAGGAACATTGGTTGCTCTTCTGAAGGACCCGAGTTCAATTCCCAGCACTCACATGGCAGTTCACAACTGTTTGTAATTCCAGTTCCAGGGACCCTGACATCCTCACTCAGACGTACAGAGAGGCAGAACACCAATGTACATTATACCCAAGATATAAGATATAATTTGCTAAACACATGAAACTCAAGAAGAATGAAGACTGAAGTGTGGACACTATGCCCCTCCTTAGATTTGGGAACAAAACACCCATGGAAGGAGTTACAGAGACAAAGTTTGGAGCTGAGATGAAAGGATGGACCATGTAGAGACTGCCATATCCAGGGATCCACCCCATAATCAGCATCCAAACGCTGACACCATTGCATACACTAGCAAGATTTTATTGAAAGGACCCAGATGTAGCTGTCTCTTGTGAGACTATGCCGGTGCCTAGCAAACACAGAAGTGGATGCTCACAGTCAGCTAATGGATGGATCTTAGGGCTAGAGAGCTATGGAGGAGCTAGAGAAAGTAGCCAAGGAGCTAAAGGGATCTGCAACCCTATAGGTGGAACAACATTATGAACTAACCAGTACCCCGGAGCTCTTGACTCTAGCTGCATATATATCAAAAGATGGCCTAGTCGGCCATCACTGGAAAGAGAGGCCCATTGGACTTGCAAACTTTATATGCCCCAGTACAGGGGAACACCAGGGCCAAAAAGGGGGAGTGGGTGGGCAGGGGAGTGGGTGGGCAGGGGAGTGGGGGTGGGTGGATATGGGGGACTTTTGGTATAGCATTGGAAATGTAAATGAGCTAAATACCTAATAAAAAATGGAAAAAAATATTTGTTGAAAGGTTTATCATAGAAATATAGTATTTATGAAAGAATCTTTATATGTATCTAATGGAATTCAAAGTAAGGAATTCATGCCAATATTTCTTATAGTTAAGGTAACAGCTTTTTGTTTTTCTAGAACAACTGACTACAATCTTCAGTAACTTCTTTTTTGTGACTTGCTGTTCTCTAAAGGGCAGGGACTGTCTGTCTTGCTTATTATTGTATTCTTACAATTTGAAACAGCAAATGTCTTTTTTTTCCTCTATTAGATTAATTCTATTAGCATAGAAATTCTATGATGTCTCCCATCTTAAAAAAGAAACCCAGTGTTCTCCAGTCTCCTCCCCCTCTCTCCCCTCTCTCCCCTCTCTCCCCTCCCCCCTCCTCCCCTCTCTCCCATCTCCCCCTCTCTCCCCTCCCCCCTCCTCCCCCCTCTCCCCTCCCCCCTCCTCCCCTCTCTCCCCTCCTCCCCTCTCTCCCCTCCCCCATCTCCCCCATCTCTCCCCTCCCCCCTCCCCCATCTCTCCCCCTCTCCCCTCCCCCTCCCTCCTTCCTCTCCCCCCTCCTCCCTTCCCCCTCCCCACTCCCACAGTTAGGCTGAGAAGCTACATTTGCTTTCCTGTTTCCATCTGATCATTTGTGCTTGCTCTCCCTCTTCCTCTCCCTTTCCTTCTTTCTCTCCATCTCCTTTTCCCTCTTCCTCTGTCTCTCACTCCCTCTCTGCCTCTCCCTCCTTCCCTCCCTCATTCCTCTCTGTCTCTGTTTTTGTTGTTGTTTGTTTGTTTGTTTTGAGACAGAATTTCTCTGTGTAGCCCTGGCTGTCCTGAAATTCACTCTGTAGACCAGCCTGCCCTGGAACTCACAGAGATCCAGCTGCCTCTGTCTCCTGAGTGCTAGGATTAAAGGTGTGTATGCCACCAAGCCCAGCTGAGCTTTCTCTTGTGAGCCCACTCAGTCAGGCTTTCCGTCACATGTTCCACTGAGACTCTTGCTAAGATCTCCTTGTTGACAATCTACTTAATGCACACTTCCAGGGTCAACAACAATGTGATTGACTCATTCCTCTTTGAGGGCATTCCTTTTTCTCTTTTTATCCTTCTGTCAGGTCTCTTTCTTCTAGACTTTCGAGAATTGTCCTCTTTTGTTCTTAGTCTTTGACCATATTTTTCTCTAGAAAAAGTCAGCCATTCCATTGTTTTAAATGGTTAAGCTGAGCCTCCCAAATCCTGCCTTTTACCGTATGCTCTACTTAAATTTCCACATAGGCATCAAACACTTCAAATGTAATATATCTGAACTTAATGTACTGGATTTTCCTCTTCAGACCTAATTTTTTTTGGTGTTTTAATCAGGCAATAACTTACATTTAAGTTGCTCTAGTAAAGAAATGTTGGTATTGGCCCCAGGGTCATGAGAGCCTGAGATCTGGAGAGTGGTCCCTGCACCTCCCCTGGGCAGCTCGGTAGAGCCCTGATAGCTAAGGTGTGAGTCAGCCCTGAGAGTGTAAGAGAGGGAGAACTGAGCTAGCCCTTGTCAGCTGCAGTACCCAGGAGAATGGACCCCACACCTAGACTGGGAAGTACAGTAGAGATGACTTTGGTGGCATGAGTGCGGTGAGCGGGCCTGGAGCTCATGAAAGCAGGAGAGCTGAGCCTGCAGTTTTGGGTGACCTGGCTGCTGCTGTGTTGGAAAGCTCACCCTTGTGGTGTTGGTGCAGGAGGATTGGTAGATTGGCCAAATCAGCTCCCATCCAGGGCCAGATCCAGGGCTTTGAGTTGGCCCACTCCAACATCTGCCTCATCTCTGAACTGTTAGAGCATGTTCTGTGAGCATGAAAAGTCCGACCCTGCAGTCCAAAGCTGCATGATCTCCATGACACAGGGCAACAACAGGATATCTGAGAGGAGTCCCGGTAAGGATCCAGTATTGATAGTGTAGCAGAAGCCAGAGGCCTCAAACTAGACCTATGACTCTTTGCAAGTGAAGGTGTGTGTACAAAAAGGTATACTGTGGGACACACTGTGACACACTACAGTTTTTACAGGATGCTTTTTATGTTTTGTTTATTTACTTTTGTATCTTCTTTTGGGAGAAGGTTGCAAGGGCAGAGGGCAAATATGAAGGATGGGGAGATGAGTACATGATGTGAAATTTATAAAGAATGAATAAAAAGATTTTTATCTTTATTTTATTATATGTGTCAGTGTTTTGATTGCAGCATATACGAATGCCTGTATATCATGATGTCCATGATGTGCCCACAGAGGCCAGAAAAGGGCATCAGATCCCCTGGAACTAAACTTCCAGGTGGTGGTTCCCTGTCATGTGCATGTTGAAAATCTAACCCAGGTCCTCTGGAAGAACAGCTAGTGCTCTTAACTATAGACCCATCTCACCATTTAAAGAGAAAAATTAAAACTAAAGTTTTTTTTTTAATGTTGGCAATATATTTGATTTTCCTCCATTAGAACGTACTTCACCTGCATCTCCAAAGCAACACCAGTAAACACTATCAGCCCTCCACCAACACAGGCGCCCTCCTTCCGTTCCTTCTCTTCTATAATAACTTTTCTACATAATAGCCAGACTGGACTCATGAGCTGGGTCATGGCCCTTTCCTATTTTAACCTTACTCAACAGCTTCCATCACTCATGCATTGCGTCACTCTTTGACAGTCTCCTAGGTGAAGGTGATGCATTTGGTCACTTTTCATTCTCCACTACTCCTTCCTATTCCTTCCCACACATGCTGAACTTCTTCCCAACAATTTCTTCAATTTTCATGTTGTGTTACTGTTTTTTTTTCTATTTTCCTGTGATCCACGGAGTCTAAGTAGGGCTGTTTACACAGAATTATCATTTACTCTTTTGCAGTGCCAGGGATTGACCCTATGACTTCACACACGCACTGTACCACTGAGCTACATAACCAGCCTCTCCCACCACTCCTAACCTCCTTCCCGTGATTTGCAAAGAACCATGATTTAGATAATCTGGCCCCTTGTATTTTTCTACCCACATGCAAGCTCATGTTCCTGTCCAGAGTCTGGCTTCCCTTCTCTTCAAACCAAACCTATTGCTTCTGCCGAGCCTCCGCACATTGTCTTCTTTCCCTCAGAGTGTTCTTTACCATCTTTTCCATGGCTGCCTCCTAAGTTTTTCTTCCACCCCTTCGGTTTCTGCTGTAGCTCCTATCACCACCTGCAGGCATTTGGTTTCCTCCCATTAAGAAGTAAATTCCCAATGGGGACTCTCTCTCAACACTGTCTCCTCAGAGCCTCAAACAGGCTGAAGTAGGAAGGACACCAGGGATGCTTGCAAACAAACCAAGGTTTATTCCTTCTTGAACGTCAAACCACTGCCACTTTCTTGTCATATAGCCACAAAATAGCTGGCTTAAGCGTTTTAAGAATTGAGTCGACTCAAGTCTGTATAAATGGACTGATTACTCTGAGATGTTAATCAGTGAAAGTTTTCTTTCAGACTGATTTAGACAACTGAATCCAAGTTTATTAGCACGGTGGTTAAAGGAGCCAGATTATAGTTTTATTAGCCCATTTCCTATGTCAGACAAGCAGCAGATATGTACAGCGAAGACTACCTCTGCCATTTATATTTTCAGAATTTTTTTTCTTGTCTTTTTAAGTCACTATGTGACTCTATTTGTCCTGGAACTTCTATGTAGGCAAGGCTGGACTCAACTCAACAGCGGTCCACCTGCCTCTGCCTCCTGAGCGCTGAGATTAAAGTTGTGCATCACCATACCCAGTCAAAGAAGGATGGTCTTGAAGCTGATGGACAGAGACCAGTTTGGCAGAGACTGAAACTTCTAGGCTTATTTTTAATACTTCTAACTCATTGTTCCACATTCATGTACAATAGCATGAATGACTAGATAAAAACTGTTATATTTTCTCTATCCCTGCTTGACTCTTCCCTAAATATAAAGAGCTTGCTTTCAAGACACCTCAGCTTCTCTATGACAATGGATCATATTAAATAGCAGGGTAAATAAACGCTTCTGTATAGTATGCCTTATTATAAATCTGTATCCTTTCAGGGTTTTCACTCTGCTATTGTAGCATTATGTTGAGGTATAAGGGAAATGTGATGAACAGTAGCAAATACATTTGGTTTTTCTCTGTACTTTCAAGACTGAGCATTCAGACATGAAGCAACTGCATGAGTGGAGAACACTAAAATAAAGCATGTCTTATGCAAGCAGCAATGCTTCTCCTACTATTAATATCTATGATCACCCATGAAGTAATTTTTTCCCAAGATGAAGGCACATGAGGTTACTGTATTCGGAAACTTCCTTCTGAGGGAACCTGGAAAGATTCATCTCTGTGCCAGCCATGGACAGCCTCTTGTCCTTAAGAATCTTTGCTCCAGTGTCCAGTAGAAGCGTGAGTCTGATTCTACTCACTTTTATCTAATGTGTATAAAAACAAGAAACGTCAGCAGCTCACACACTGACTTAGCAGATGTATGGGGTTTTTTTCCTATATTTAAAAATGTCACAAATATTTTCCTTGAAAAAAATTTCACTGTTCTATCACTGTGAAGAGACATCATGATCATGGGAACTGTTAGAAAATATTTAATTGGGAGCTTGCTTACAGTTTCAGAGGCTTAGTCCTTTATCATGGCTGGGATCATAGTGCATAGCAGGCATGGTGCTACATCTTTATCTGCAGGCAGAGAGAGAGAGAGGGAGAGAGAGAGAGAGAGAGAGAGAGAGAGAGAGAGAGAGAGCGCACTGGTCCTTGTGTGGCCTTTTTGAAACCTCAAAGCAAACTCCAGTGATACACTTTCTCCAACAAGGCCACACCTATTCTAAAAAGGCCACATCCCCTAATCCTTGTAATCCTTTCAAACAGTCCCACTCTCTGGTGACCAAGCATTCAAGAGTATGAACTTATGGGATCCATTTTTATTCAAACCACCATACCCAGGAACTTTTGAAATGAGCAGTTTACAAAGGACCTATGAATAAAATCTAACTATTGCACTACATTCTCAGAAAGACCTTCCTGTGACATAATTTCATTGTTTAGTTCATTAATTGCGTAACACTAATCACTTTCTGCAATTACCTTACCATTTACAGTCTTCTTGCTTATAAAATTAACTTTTCTGTTGTTAATGTTGATCCCCAGTATACAGAACTTAAATTTGTGCAATGAGCAAATTTATTTTTTGATTCCCTGTGTAGCCATGGCTGTCCTGAAGCTCACTCTGTAGACCAGGCTAGTCTCAAACTCACAGAGATCCACCCTCTTCTGCCTCCAGAGTGTTGAGATTAAGAGTGTATGCCACCACTGCTTGGCTGCAAATTCTCGTTTTAGTTATCTATAATTAGTGCTTTTTAAATGTCTTGTGTACTGGAGCGGTGGAGACAGGAGAGTGAACTGGAGACTTCTCCCTCCTCCTCCAACACCTTCAGAAGGCAGCTCTGGAGATGAAGTGCTTGCTGTGTGAACAAGAAGACCTGCATTCCATTCCCAGAATCTACTTCAAGGATGGGCAAAGGAATGCAAGGTTGTGATTCTTGTGCTGTCAAAGAAGATGAAGCAGAAAGGTCATCCTACACTACTTGGTGAGCTCCAGGCCAGCAAGAGACCCTGTCTCAATAAATATAAAAAAGTCTTGTAACATGAGACTTTGTAACATGTTGTAACAGCTCAACATGCTGACCAGTGATAAATTATTAACGATATAAAAATATCCTGCTAATTTTTCTTTTATTCTTTTGTTTTGTTTTCTTGTTTTGTTTTTTCGAGACAGGATCTTTCTGTGTAGCCCTGGCTGTCCTGGAACTCACTCTGTAGACCAGGCTGACCTTGAACTCAGAAATCTGCCTGCCTCTGCCTCCCAAGTACTGGGATTAAAGACGTGTGCCACCACTGCCCGGCATTTTTTCTTTTTCCCATGTAAATAAGGGCTACTTATTTATTTTTTTTCAACTGCAGATCAGCTGACAACTTCTTAAAGATTTGGTTCCTATGTCTAGCTAAGTGAAATTCTCAAGCGTCTTTGTCTACCCTTGCAAACATACACCAGTATTTCCCCACATTCATCCACATTTCTCAGAGAACTTCATTCCACTGTACGAAATCCCTCATCCTGGTAAACGGATGACGAATTTGATCTGAACACTGATGGTTTGATAAGACTGGAAGGATGTTCGTGAGCTGTATTTTCCGTTTTGAGAGCAGTCTTGCCATTTGGTAACAATGTTACAGTTCCTCCTTTCCTCATACCCAGATATTAAAGATATACAGCTTTGTTTCATGGAAGTTCTGATTGTCTCTCTTAGACATTTTGCTAAACTTCTTGTTTGGTGATGAGGATCAAACCCAGGGCCTCTAACTACTGAGCTCTTTAACCGCAGTCTTTCAAATTCTAAATACTTAGCATAAAGGGTTAGATATTTTTAGATAGATGTCTTTTTTTTTTTTTTTTTTTTTTTTTTTTTTTTACGGCTGCTTGCCTCTCTTGGTTTTGCTTGTGATCTTTTTGGTTACCAAGGAGATCGAGCCTGAGCCCCCAGTCGCTAGATCTTCCTAGAGACTAAGTGCGGGCGTCAATGGAAACCGCACCTCAAGTCACAGACCTAGGTCTCCTCCTAGAGCCCTAGCAGTTTGGGAGGGTCAGAGGCGGGCCTGGGTCCCAGAGGCTTTCTCTTGCCACCCAGCCGCGCGCGCCCTCGCACGCCCCGCCCCGTGAGAGGCCGCGTGACGGACCCGTGAGCCAGCCAATGGCAGGCGGCCCCGCCTCCCCACCCCCACCCCGCCCCCCGCTCAGTTTGCTGCCACGTGATACGGCTCGTCGCCAGCCAATCGCCGCGACCTCAATCTCGCGCTCCGCCCCGCGCGCCGTGGCCGTTTGAAGTGACTAATTT
Source organism: Mus musculus (assembly GCF_000001635.26). Lineage (NCBI taxonomy): Eukaryota > Metazoa > Chordata > Mammalia > Rodentia > Muridae > Mus > Mus musculus. The sequence goes on from NC_000077.6 coordinate 54,438,193, forward strand.
CTGTCATATGACTGAGGCGCCCATGGGGGTGGCGGGGTGGCGGTAGGAGCGGGGGGCCTCCTGCGAGCTCCCAGCCGAGCGACCCCAGTCTTGCGGCGGCCAGCATGGCCCCCACCCTGTTCCAGAAGCTCTTCAGCAAGCGGAGCGGATTAGGCGCGCCGGGACGAGACGCCCGCGACCCGGACTGCGCGTTCAGGTGAGGCGTCGCGGGCCCCCGAGGGGTCGCGGCCTCGGGCGGGGCGTGCGGTCCCCTGCCCTCTTCGCTAGGCTGTTTATGCCCCGCCCGCGCCACGCGCCGCGTCCCCAGCCCCAGCACGGCGGCCTCGGGAGGCTGTCGGTCCGCACGCTGCCCGGGCTGCGACCTCACCGCAGGCCTCCGGGGCCCGGCCGGGAGCTGCTGTCTCCCTGTGATCCGCAGCCCTCGGGTGGCTTTGTGCAGACTGTCGCGCGTTCGGCCAACCTGCGGAGCACTGAGGAGGCTGGAGGAGCGAGTGGGCAGGCTGGCGGTCTGTCAGGCTTCTTGGAAACTAAAATTGGAGCTGTGCAGTTCTCTTGCCGAGCGACCTTAGTGTTATCGAAGGAGAAATGCGAAACCGAAGTGGTTAGGGTTACTACTGACCAGACTCGAGGAGGACTTGCGGTAGAACTTACTGTCGAATTTTCTTTCCCTTCTTACACCTGTTACTGAAAAGGAGTTTCTTGCAAATGGAAAACGGTAGCTGTGTGTGTGTGTGTGTGTGTGTGTGTGTGTGTTTGTTTGTGATTGCATGCTTTGTTTCTTTCTGATTGCAGTACCTGTTGCTGGTACAGTAACTTTTTAGAATTGTCAGATATATAGAAGCTTAGCTCAATGGTTAAATTCAGCCGTGGAATTGTATTTGAAGAAGATATTGTTTTGTCTTCCATAATGCGCTATGGAAACTTTCGCATGTAACTAGGCCAAATGTCACATATCAGACAAACTTGGCTGTATGGCCGAGAACTCAGTTGTACAGTAATAGTAAAAGGGAAACAGTGTCAAATTTTGCAGCAAGCCCAAGTATCAGATGACTGCACTACATAAGTCTTAGAGGCTTTAATATTTTTCAAATTATCCACGCTGTCAATAATACAGATCCCATCAGGAAACAATGTGTGAGATTGAATATCAAATGGCAAGTAATTTAACTGATATTTAATGGGAGAAAAAGGTCAGTTACCGTTTTGGAAACAAGCTTAACAAAAGAATTTTCATGGCAGTGGCTTTTCTTCGTAATGGGAAGTAAATGTCTTGTGCCGTAGTCATCTGACAGTTGTTTTTCCTTTGAAAAGCGAAAGTGCAGATAACACCAGATAATACACCGGGACACCTAGGAAAACCAGAGACCCGGGAAGCAGCCTCTGGAGAGAGATTTAAAAGATAACATTTGAATAGACCACTGTTTCTATTTCTGTGCAGAGACTGACTTTGGGTAACCAAGATTACAAGAGTCTCAATTTGTTAATGTGACCAAAATCTACTTTTTGAGTAAGTGTTCTATATGGTTGTGTAAGACTTTACTGCTGCCAAAGAACTTTCCCATCAGTTATCTCATTTCACAGTAACCTTGTGAGATAGAGCAAGTAGCAATGTAGAGATGACTTTATAATCCTTTTTCCAGCGTGGAAGCCCAATACCTGCAGTTCATCGTGAAAACTTGCTTTGAAAACAAGATGTGTACAAGTGTAATGTGAGAAAATGAGAATTCTGGATCACATACCTAGTGACTTGAGATCTAATTAATCCAGCTTTTAAAATTTCCTTGATATATAATTAAAATACAATAAAAGATGAATACACGGGGAAGGTTACTGTCCCATGAGGGCTGACAGACAAACACAGTTTATACTCAGCACTCCACTGAACCTTCACAACCATTCGTTCTGTCAGCTTGTGCTCCCTCCTTTTCCACAGTCCTTAACCCCCTTTCACCCAAGAACAATTTGGTCTGCTTTCTTTTGTTATATTTTGGCTTTTTGAACATTTCATATAAATGTGATTTTATGACTTCCATAGCCACATGTCTGGCTTCTTTTTACCCACAATAATGTTTATTGAGATGTATCTACGATGTTGCCTTTTTAGTAGTTCCATTCATCTTTTAAGTAGGTGATTTATTGTACAGATATAGCATACCTTTTGTTTTTGCTCTTGGGCTCTCTCGCTCTCTCTCTCTCCCTCTCTCTCATGTGTATTTATTCTTTTGCGTGTGTGCACGCGTGTGCTCGCTGAATTTGATGTTACTTGGACTGACCTTCCATCTTACTTATTGAGTCAGGGTCTTGTAGTCAAACCCAGAGGTTCCTATGATTCTGATCTTGCTACCCAGCTTGCTCTGGCAAACCATCTTGCTTTGCCTTAATGGACCTGGACTGACAAGTGACAGGGAATGCCCTCCTGGCATTTCTGGATTTCTGGGGATCTGAACTCCCAGTCCTCACACTTGCTGGGCGAGCACTTTAACCATTTGGTCATCTGTCCAACTCACAATTTGTTTATTCACTCCTCAGATAAAAGATACTTGAGCAATTCTTCTGTGAATATTTGTGTATAGATCTTTAATTAGAAATAATTTTTGTTTCTTCTGGGTATAGATACTGAGCAGTAGAGCTGCTGGCTCATGTGCAGAGTTTTATTTAATTTTTTAAAAAGTTCCCAAACTTCTTCAAACATACTTGTTTTATAGTTGCAGTAGCAATATATTAAGGTTACTTTTATAACAGATCTCTTCAGTATTTTAGATTACCCTTTAAAAAGTTAATACATTTTTATTGTGATAAGAAACATAACTATCTTAACCAATTAGACATTTAATTTAAATGTTATTTCTTGCTCTCTCTCTCTCTCTCTCTCTCTCTCTCTCTCTCTCTCTGTGTGTGTGTGTGTGTGTGTGTGTGTAGGATGTGTGAGGGGCGTACATGAGCCACAGTGTATTTGTGAAGGTCCGAGGGCAACCCTGTGAATGAATTCAACCTTTCCATGAATTCTGGGAATGATCACTAAGCTTGTGTGGCAAGTACCTTTAACCTCTGAGCCATCTCACTAGCCCCTAATAATTTTTTTAGTCTTTATTTATAACTATTATGGGGTATATAGTAATATTGCATTGTTTTCATTTTTGCCTTAGGTGTTGGCCAAAATTTTTTTTTTTAATGTGACCGGAGTTTGGAGTGATTGAAATTGTATGTGTGTATGCAGTAGTCAGTTTGACTGACCAAAATTTATGTGTGTTTGTGCATGTGAGCATAAGTTCACATGCTAGTCAGCTTATATTGTTAAGTCACTTTTTGGAAAAATATTTATTTTATGTGCATGTGTGTTTTGCCTTCATATGTATGCAGTGCCTTCTGAAAAGGACATGAATTTCACAGAACTGGAGTTACAGATAGTTGTTAGTTGTTGTGTAGGTGATAGAAATCAAACCTGAGTCCTCTGGAAGAGCTGCTAGAGCTCTTAACCTCTGAGCCATCTCTCCAGCTCCTTAAATTGTTAAATCACACAAAGGCACAGACATTGGCAACTACCTATTTCCAAGAGGCAGTTTTTAGAGCAATCAGTGTACAAGGCCCAGTAGTGGTTAGCCATAGAGGCACTTTGTTATAGGAGATACATTTGACAAAGAAGCCATAAATATGTTTCTATATTGTCTTTTATGGCTAACCCATTAGAAAAGATAGCCAGGAACTGCTGCCTTTCTGCTATTTTTCAATCTTAGGATGGTCCCTACTAAACAGAGTCCTGTGGGCTTGCTTCATCTGTTTCTTGAACTGGAGATGAGCTTAGGATATTTTTCAGACACTTGTAGAACGATATTTTTTTCTTTTGAGAGGAGGCTTTACTATTTTGTTCAAGCTGGCCTCAGTTGAACTGACTTCAAAGTCAGTCTTCCTGCCTTCGTCCAGAGGAAGGGATTACAGACCTATGCCACCATGCCCAGAGTCATTATAGAATGGAAATGGCAATTTATTTAGGTCATCTAAAGAATTTGAGAATGAAGGCACTGTTTAGAAGATTTTGCTTTGTATTCTTTCCATTAAGCATTTTAAAATGGAAGTAAAAAATTGCATGTAAATCCAGTAACTGTATTCATGTGAAAAGGGTTGCTTTAACTATTTTTGTCTTAAAAAACTAACTTGGTGAAGAAGGTTATTTTAAGTGTTTATAAGAAATAATTATTCAAAAGAGAGTTTTCTGTGTTTTTGTTATTTTTGCTGTTACTGTGATGAAACACCATGACCAAAGCTACTTGGGGAGGAAAGGGTTTATTCAGTGCATGCTTCCACATGACAGTTCATCATCAAAGGAAATCAGAGCAGGAACCTGGAGGCAGGAGCCACTGAGGAGTACTGCTTGCTGGCTTGCTCCATGAGGAGTACTGCTTGCTGGCTTGCTCCATGAGGAGTACTGCTTGCTCCATGAGGAGTACTGCTTGCTGGCTTGCTCCATGAGGAGTACTGCTTGCTGGCTTGCTCCATGAGGAGTACTGCTTGCTGGCTTGCTCCATGAGGAGTACTGCTTGCTGGCTTGCTCCATGAGGAGTACTGCTTGCTCAGCCTACTTTCTTATAGAACCCAGGACCACCAGTCTGGGGATGGCATCACACACAGTGGGCTGGGTTTCCCCCATCAATCACTAAGAAAAGGCTCTACAGGCTTGCCTACAGCCTGATCTTATGGAGGCATTTTCTTAATTGACGTTCCTTCTCTCAGATGACTTTAGCTTGTGTCAAGTTGACATAAAACTATCTAGCACAGTTAGAAACATTTACCCCTATTGTCTGTAGCAGGAATTTTGTTGCTAACTCCCTCTTCATGGATCTTTCTGCATGTCCTTCTTGACTTTCTCCAAGCTAAATTAATCTCAGCACTTTATAGTTTAAAAAAAGAAGGTAGGGGAGTTGAGTTGTAGGTGATGTATTTGACCTGCATTTAGAGTCTTATCCCAGTGATATTTGTTGGTATAGATAGCTTTGGGAAATATCATGCAATGATTAAAGGTTTCTTTGTTCTGCTTGATTTTCAAATTGAGTTCTAAGTGTTCAATTGCAAAGTCCTCAGGCTTCATTCTTTTTATCATCATGAAGTCTTAGATGCAGTGCTGCTAGCTCTTTCTGACATCACTTCTTGGAGCAGACAGACTGTAGTCCAAATTTTCTAGCAAAAGTTTTAGAGAATCTGTGCTGTTAATATAACCAGTGAAATTACCCATGATTGGCCCAGTTGCCTTAGACCTTAAGCAGTGCCGAGGCTGGTGGAGTTTTCCTGATTGTGGTAGTATACCCGCAGCTAGTATACTAGCAGGTCTCACACCAAGTGTAGCTGAGATACCACCTTTTACCCCCAAACCCTTGTTCCCCAGATTCCTCCCTCCCTCTCCTCCTACTCCTCTTCCCTCTTCCATGTTTCTCTTTTTGTTATTTGATTTTGGAGTTTTCAAGGTTCGACTGAGAAATGTCCTCCATAGGCTCAGGCATTTGAACGTGTGATCCCCAGGTGCTGGTGCTGTTTGGGGAGGTTTAAGAGGGTAAGCCTGCTGGAGGAGGTACATCCCTGAGGGTGCCCACTAACAGTTCTCTCTCTGCTTTGTGCTTGTTAAAGAGGTGATAGTTGAGCTTCCTGCTGCTGCTGCTGTACCTGCTGCTTATTGACTTGCTTACCTGCCATGATGGCCTCTTTACTCTCTGGAACAGTAAATACAAACTCTTCTATAAGTGTATGTCTTGTGGTATTTTATCAGAGCAACAGCAGAAGAACTAATATAAGTTTGCTTCTTTATTTTGTTTGTTTTTAGACAGGCTAGCCTGGAACATGTATTACTAATCAATCCTTTTGTCTCTGAATATTTCCAACTCTCCCCTCTCCCAAAGCACTGAGGTTACAAGTGAATGCTGCAGCTTCCAGCTTTTTACCTGAGTGGTAGGGGTTGAACTGAGGGCCATATGTGTGCACAACAGGCACTTACCCAACTGAGTCATCTCCTCGCCTTCATACTTTCCTTTAAAGCTTTAGAACAGGGAATAGCGATCCATACCTATAATCACATCATTCAAGAGGCAGAGGCAAAGGCAAGAGGATTCCTGCAGATTTGAGGCCCAGCTGATCTACATTGTGAATTCTAGGCCAGCCAGGGCTACATAGTAAGACCCAGTTTCAGAATATAAAACAAAAAGTGTAATAGAATTTGTGTTTCTCCTTTTCCCTTCTTCTCCTTTTCTTCTTCTCAAGCTGGAGATGGGTTCCTAGTCCTCACACATATTAGGACAGAGCCACATCCCTAGTCCTCTGCTGTTCCCTTCTTGTGATGTAATTGCATTCCCTGGTGTCCATATCCTCACTAGATTTCAAGTTGTATAAGGGCATAGCCTCTAATTGGTTTACTTTTGGTGCCTGGCTTAAGAAGATAGTCACTAAATAATGAATGAAAAAAAGTAACTGTTGAAATATATTGCATGTATGAATGAAATTCTCAAACTATAAAAAATTAAGAAATAAAAACATTTTAAATTATGGAATTAAAAAAGTTTTCATTTAGTTAAAATTATTCCTACTTATTTGCTTGATAATATTGGATAAATGATTTAAGCAAGTTTTTCTTTGATATTGTTTACTAATTTAAAGAAAATTTTCATTATTTTTCTTTTTTAGGATAAGGATAGCCCCATTTGTTGGAATTGATTGTGCTACCTTCTACTATGCCTCCCATAACAATTAGAGTAGTATAATAGTGTATTTCCTGATGTCATCCCTGACATCCGGTATTGATGACTGAGTAAAAGAATGCTAATTTAGAGTTTAAAAACACATAAGGTTTTTACAAACATTCCCCCCCCCCCTTTTAAACATTCTTGACCCTTAGGCCTAGTATGGTTGTCAAGTGAACCTTTTGGGGAGCTGGAGCAGAACCTGGCTTTGGAAGGACACCTCCAGAGCTCCAGGGACCTGTTTCCTTGTATGCTCACTGCCTGATACAGAGTGTCCTCTGACACAGTAGCATTCTATTCCAAGCCATTCCAAATGTGGTTGGCTGTGTCATGTGCTTCTCCTACCTCTCTAATTGTAGAGGTTGGAGTGACAGCATTGAATCAAAATTTGTAGATGAGATGATGAACTCAGATTATACAATTGATGCTGTATTTGGAGGATAGGACTTTGAGGTTGTTGGCCTTTTTTTTTTTAACATAAGTTTCTTTATAATCTGTATATAATTTTTAAAGGTTTCCATTTTTATCAGGAAAATGCACCTTGTGAAGTTAATGAGGTAAATCAAATGTAGCCTCTTCACACAAGCCTCATGGATATGCTATTAGTTTTTATATTTTGGGTTTATCCTTAGTTTAGATGTGTAGTTTTAGAAGCCACAACTACATAACTATAAGAATGCAGAATAGAATAGAAATTGTTTTTTGTCAAAGAAACAAGATTTTGCAAACCTAAAAATTAATTCTTTTATGTTTGCTTGGCAGTCTGATGGTTATAGGATTCTAAAGTGAAGGAAGGGCCAGAGAGATGATTCAGTCAGTAAAGTGCTTGTCACCTAATCATGAGGACCTGAGTTCATGTACACTCAAGACTCATGTAAAAACCTGGCCTCAGTGCCATTTGCTTGTAATACCATCATTGGTGAGATGGAGACAGGAAGGCCCCGCAGGATAGTGGAATAATCAGTGAGCCTCCGGTTCAGAAGACCGTTATCTCAAAAACTCAGGTAGAACTCTATTGAGGAAGACACCCAGTGCCAACCTCTGGCCAACCACATATCACATGCACAAAACTCTAAATCTAAATAAAAATCATTTTAATTTAGAAATTTGAAGATATTACTCTTGTCTTATGGCTTCCAATATTGTAGCTGAGAAATCACAAAAGATACAGGATTTTTATAAATTTTCTTTCTAATAATTCAGAATAATCTAATTTGAGTTTTGTTTGGAGATTTCTACAGATTAATACTGATACTCATCTTTTCTGTCTGGAGGCATCTCATTCTAGGGAATGTTCTTACATGATTTTCACAATTTCATCACTTTTTTGGATTTGGTTGTTCATAAGATTTTCAAGGGGAGCTTCCTTTATGGAAACCCTATTGGGTTTCTCGTTTTGTTTTGTTTTCCCCCAATTTCTTCCCCTACCCCTTCTCTCTCTCAGCTTTTGGAGACAAGATTTCTCTGTGTAACCTTAACTGTCCTGGAGCTCTGTAGAACAGGTTGGCCTTGATCCACCTGCCTTAGCCTTACAGTACTGACTGGGATTAAAGGCCTGCACCACCACTGCCCAGCCTTCTTCCTGATTTCTGTCAGATCACCTTTACATTGTACTTCTAGAATTTTTCGTAAATATTATTTGTAGTGAATTATGCAAGTGTTTTAAATTCAACTATCAAATTTTTAATTTCCAAGGACCTGCTTTTACAAGCTTCTTTCTCTCCTTAATGACCTCGAATGTGATGTTTGACATTTTCTAAAGCAAAGACATATCTGTTCTGTGTGAAGGCTGATGCTAACACAGAATAAAGAAGTCAAACTTGACAGTAGATACCCACCACCCATGCATTTTCTTTTTACCTAGTTTGCTAATGTAGAGTCCTTGCATTGCTAAACCATACCTGAAAATCCAAAGAGAGGATTTTATTTAAGCTTGTTTATTTTGCCGTGCTGGGGATTGACCTCAATATAGAGTAGGCAGCCACTGTAACATTGCTACACCCCCAGCCCAGTTTGTGAACATTTTGATAAAGTCATAGTCTTTTTTTTTTTTTAAGGTTATATTGGACATGGTAATGTCTATTATCTCAGCACTCAGGAGCCCCTGTCTCCACAAGAAAGCTGTAACCTGTAACAGAGTTGTAATTTAAAGCTTCTACAACAGTATGCTATTTACTATAAATTGTAATGTGGGATACTTAAAAAAAATTTTTTTTCAAGATACATTAAGTTCTGAAAGATTAGAAACAAAGGGTTAAGAAAAGATATCTAAACACACACACACAAAAAAGAAAGTAGATTTAGTTATAGCATATAAAGCAGAAAAAACAAAAACATTAGTTATGGTAAATACAGTTTTATTTGCTAGTCAGTTACAGCATGTTTTAGAACTACACAAAACAGCCTAGTGTGGAGGCCCATGTCTTAATCACAACACTTCCATTACTCTGGAGTCAGAGGCGAGATGATTTCTCTCAGTTCTAGGACTACCAGAGGTACATAGAGAAAATTCATCTGAAAACAAAAAGAACCAAAATAAATAAAATAAAAACACATAAAACAAAATGGATAAAAATGACATGTTTATTATTATGATAGGTGATTTTGACATATTTCTTCTACTTATTGAAGATCAAGTAGCAGAAAAGTGGAGACTACAAATTACTTCAGAGCTGGGCATGGTAATGCTCAGGCTCAAAAACCAACAAGTAACAAAACTCTTAAAAACTAAAAACCATTTATTTGATGTAATATACATGCATGAGTTGAGTGTTCTACTTAATGTTAGAAAAACAAATCCAAAGAAAATAGAATTAGTAAAGCTGTAAGAGTCAAATTAATGAACTAGGAATGATTGCATAGGAGAGAATTAAAAGAACAAAAAAAGAAACTAAAAATTATTTGTTTAAAATAGATGAACCTGTCCCCTTCCCCCAGAGATCAAGCTTAGGTATAAATAATCACAATTTTAAATGTAACCTTTTTACAAATCTGAAAGGTAAGAGAACATTGTTAACATTTAAATTTCTAAATTAAGTATATTGGGAATGGGGTATGTCTACCAGAGTGCAGGTGCCAAGGAAAATGGGAACTGGAGCTCCAATTACAGGTGGTTGTGAGCTGCTTAATGTGGGTTCTGGGATACAAATTCAGGTCTCTTGCAGAACAGTTGTGCTCTGAACTGCCGAGCCATCTTTCCAGCCTCTGTTGTTAATATTTGTCATATCAGTTAGTATATATGTGCCAAGCAGAATTTTAAGGATTGTAGAGAATTGTACTCATTTACTTACTACTCAAGACAACTAAACAAACTAAATAATAGCTCCTCATGTTATAGATGAAGGAGCTCATCAGAGACATTTCAGAAATTATATAATCTTCCCAGTGCCTAAGACAGTGTTTTTCAACCTGGCTAATGCTGTGACTGTTTAATACAGTTCCTCATGTTGTAGTGATCCCAACCATAAAATTATTTTCATTGCTACTTTATAACTTTATTTTTGCCACTGTTATGAATCATAATGTTTTAAGACCATCATAATCTGTTTTCTGATGGTCTTAGGTTACCCCCCCCCCCGAAAGGGTCACTTTACCCTTCCAACAAAAGAGTCATGACCCACAGGTTGAGAACTGTTGGCCTAACAGGTGTCTGGAGAGAGGGGGTGAGGGAGGGAAAGGGAACAGAGGAGAGGAGAGGAGGGGTGGACAGAGAAAGCACATGCACACTACATAGTTGGAACATGGCTTGTCCTTTCTGAAATGCCTGCTGGAGTTTAATCAGTATTTTGGCATATTGTAAGGATAGAATTTAACCCAACTATGGTTTTAGAGGCGTGGCCTTAAGAAGGTGATTAGAATATTAGATAAGATCATCAGTCTGGAGGCTACATGATTAAACTTTTTTTTTTTTTTTTTTTTTTTTGGTTTTTCAAGACAGGGTTTCTCTGTATAGCCCCTGGCTGTCCTGGAACTCACTTTGTAGACCAGGCTGGCCTCGAACTCAGAAATCCGCCTGCCTCTGCCTCCGCCTCCCGAGTGCTGGGATTAAAGGCGTGCGCCACCACGCCCGGCTATGATTAAACTTTTAAGAAGAGAAAGAAAATATCAAAGGAGATACATTCTGTCTATTGTCCTGTACTGCCTTGGGGCTCTGCCCACAAGAACCCTATTATTACCTGAACTGTGAACTTAAATAAGCCTTTTTCTTTATAGTTTACCCAGTAAAATTTCGATGTTTTTTTCTTTCTCTGTAAAGTGAAATAAAACTTATTTGTTAGAAGGATTTTTAGTCTAACATTCTTTCATTTTGAACTGTATGTTACCGTTATTTATTAAAGGAGAAAGACTATATGATTATTTGAAAAAAGATTTATTTGATAAAACTCAGCTTTTGTTTGTTGTAAAAAGAAAAAAGTTTTTAGCAAATTTAGAAGGATGTTTTCTTAACATTGGATAGATTAAATGTGTCTGCCAATACTACAGCCAACTTAATTTGGGAAAGAGTGCTGCATACATTGACATTAGCTCGCAAAGACCAAAATTTTGGACTAGTACCAGATATTAGCAAGAATGTGGAGTGACGAGAACACTTGCATATTCCTTATGGGAGTATAAATTGGTACAAGGACTTTAGGAAGTAAGTTATCTATCTGGCCTTTTTAGTGAAGTAGAAAAAGTTCATATCCTTTGGCTAGATGTTCCAAGACAATTATTTCTTGCAGGATTTTCATATACATTTCTGTTATTTCCCAACTCTGGGATACTGTCACAGTATGACTGTGGCTATAAATACCATTCACTTGTTTTGTGTCTAGACCTAAGATGGGAAGGGTAGTGTGAGTTCTTCATGCCATCACCTCTGGAAACAGTCCAATCCCTAACACCTTTGTGAAGGAAGTTGCCTTAGAGGGCAACAGAGCCTACAGTAGACCTTAAATCAGAAGGAAACCTTGTATTAAGCTCTTGTTTAGTTTCTTTTCCTCTTCATCCCTTTCTTCCTCTGGTCCTGTCTTTTGTCATGTTCTGGCTAGTTTATTTCAATACACACTCCCCTGTGTGTATTGTAGTAAAGAAACTTTCATTCAGTGATCAGGAGGTATATGTGAAGAATGTTGACAAGAACGCATATGATGTGGTTTCTAGGTTGTAGAGTAGTTCTTTCAGAAAAGGAGGGAGAGTCATTGTCTCTAGAGTCTTAGAAACCAGCTAAATGGCTCTAATGACTTGGGGGTATTAAGTATTTTCTTCTTTTCTGATAAATTGGTCAGGAAATGCTTTGGATTTATATACTTTTCCCTTATGGAATAGAAATTTGGCTTCTCATTTTTATGACTGCTACCTTATTTTGGTCTTGTTTTACTTTTGCACTATAGTAGGTCTCTGGGAATCATTGTATCTTACAAATACACCCAGGGACTGATGCTATACTTCAGTGGTAAAGTGAAAAACTAAACAATAACAACTTCCCCCTCCAAATATGCAAACCAGTCGACCTTAATCCCCAACTCCTCCTTTTATCCTGCCTGTATCCTGCTGTAATTACCCCAGAGCCAGGAATAATACAACTTAGGATCTTCAGCCATACTCTAGAGACTGCTGAAGTTACTCAAGCTAGCCAGCCTTGCCTTACTTTACTTAGTCCATTCTCCCCCATTGAAGCCATTAAAGGGACTGGCCACTTTTCTTCTCTGTGTCTTACCTTCTAACCCACCCTGGCACTTTATTTGCCAAATGTGGAAAGTGATATACCTCTTTTTTTTTTTTTTTTTTTTTTTGAGAATTCCTGAGTATAAACCTTTTCCTTTATTATAGTCAGTTTTGTGTCTACATCGCCATCCTAACTTTACTTAAGTTGAAACAATTTCCCAGTATATTTTACAGTAGTATACATTGGGGCTTCAGAGATGGCCCAGTCTGTAATTTGCTTGCCTCACAAACGTGAGGATTGAGATTGACCCTCAGCAACCTTGAAAATGTTTGGAACTGTGGTGCGTTTGTATTCCTAGTGCCAGGACAGCCAGGTGGGTGCCAGGACAGCCAGGTGGGTGCCAGGACAGCCAGGTGGGTGCCAGGACAGCCAGGTGGGTGCCAGGACAGCCAGGTGGGTGCCAGGACAGCCAGGTGGGTGCCAGGACAGCCAGGTGGGCGGATGGATCCCTGGGCTGGATGGTGATCTCTAAGCCAGTGAGAGACCTGTCTCAAAGAAGGCAAACAGTATTACTGAGGATGACACAGGTTGTCCTTTGTCCTCCACATGCATCACACATGTGTTCATGCATGCCAGGAAACACAACCCCACATACAAGTGAACAAACACACACATATGCATTTTAAAAATGTGTAACAACTACTGCAGTCATAACAGGATTGATTTACTTCCAAAGTGCCCCATACTCCTTTGTAGTTAATAATCACTTCTGATTTTCCCCCAAGAAAATCTCTGGTCTGCTTTCTCAGTCACTGTAGATTAATTTTATCTATCTAAAATTTCATGTAATAAAATTTTATGTATTCTTTGTGTATGTTTCTTTTACTTTTAATAGTCATGAAAAAATACTCAGTCTTTCTTGCACTTCCTATTATAAAATTTAATTCTTCCTGTTCATCCAGCACCATTTCTTTGAAAGATGTCATCTATTTCTTAGCCCTTTAACCGCATGTCTTATATTGATATGTCACAGTTTAGAGGGAGTTTTCTGGGGCCTTTACAGAGGAAATAATGAGTTGTCACGTTATCATTAGGTAATAATTATGCATAATTTTAAAATGGAGAAATTGAGAGATTTTTGCTTTTCTAGTTAAAGCACAATATATGATGTATATAAGATGTTTAGTAGTAAGATTGCTTGCTTTAGAACTTAACCTCAATCCAAAACAAGATCTTTAGCCCCAAGGAACCTAGCATCTAATGGCTGAGATTCTGTGGATATTTTAAAAGAGTACATAGTGCTTTTCTTCCTAGAGTGAATCACGGTGGCCCTCTTTACAAATCCTTTGGATTATCCTCTCTGAATTCATCTCAGTCTTCTAGGGTAGTCTTTTGGCATGTGACTGATTTGGTCTGTAGGTCTTTAAGGTGGTTTTGAGGTGCCACTCTAGTAACATGGGCATATCTGTTGAAATAGTTAGCTCAGATTGAATTTATAGGTCATAAGGTAGGTATAAGTCCAGGACTTTATCAGCTCCTGCTACATCATTATCATTATCGTCATTATTATTATTATTATTATTATTATTATTATTATTATTATTATTTGAGACCAGTTTAGGCTATACAGGCATGGCTCACCTGAAATTCAGTGTCTAGTTCAGGCTAGTCCCAAACCTGGGGAAATCCCCTGCCTATTCTCCTAAGTTAACTGCAATAAACTAAACAGTTCAGTAGCATTTGGTATATTCACAATGTAAAGTAACTGTCCTCTTATCTAGTTACAAACATTTTTGTTAGTGCAAAGTAAAACTTCAAGTGCATCCAGGGGTTTCTCTTTTTCTTCCCCTCAAAGCACCCTGGTAACTACCAATCTCCATTCTCTGGATTTACCCATTTTGGATATTATATAAACATGGAATCTTGTGACCTTTTATGTCTTGACTTTCCTTTGAATGACTTCACTGTTCATTCGTGTTGTAGCATGTATCAGTGCTTTACTTCTGTAGTTGAATGTTCTATTATGTTCTGTATAAGTCTGTATATACCCAGTCACTGGTGAATATTGGGACAACTTTCTTTCTACCTTCTGGTTTTTGTGACTGGTGCTACTATGAACATGCATGTACATACTTTGACTAGAGTTGTGTGAATGTTGCACATGACCAGATGCATAGAGTTACTAACTATCACCAGTGATGTTGAACAACTCCAGTGCCATAAATAAATCTCTGATGCTACCATCCATCTTTTAAATAGATTTCTTGCTTACCTCTAGCTGTTGTAACTACTGGCCTCTTCTCTGGCTTCATAGCAGCAGACAAGTTTAGATAGTATTTTCTCTAGAGCTTGGGTTTCCTTAAGTATTATAGCAGGTGTCTCAGAAGTTACATTTTTGGATTGGTAATAATGTCCTACAAATAAGTTAGACATTTTTATAATTAAGTATTTACTGAATTTAGTTTTTTCACATTAATTTTAAATATATATACAACTAAAATTACTGGCATATGTTGTAGAAATTTTTAATCCCAATCTGGGGCTTCTACCCTGCCTTTGATCATTCATTTCCCAGGTAAAAGACACACAACTTTTATTATTTACAATAAGCCTTAATCAGTACTAGAGCTGGGCAGATATCTACCCTCTATACTATTAGAATTTACTTTCCTATGGATAGCCCTGAGTTATTATCTATTTCGTTTCATCTGGGCTGCTCTTCAATTGGTGAGCTGTCAGGGCCATGCTTTCTGGATTCCTAATCCATGGTGTCTTTTCTCCTCCTCTGTCTTCTTCTCTCTCCCTTCGTGGTCTTCTTCACATCAAGGCCAGGAACATCAAGTCTTGTCTATCTCAAATCTGCTCAACTATAGGCTGTAGGCATCTTTATTTACCAATCAGAAATAACTTGGGGGCAAGGTCACAAAGTGTCACTTGGGTCTACATGTGGACTCTTCTCTCATCTCTGGGGCAACCAGGTCTCAGGAGTCCACATTACAATATGTAGCAACAGACCAAATGTCATCATGCATAAAAATTCAGATTTAACTAAAAAACAGAAATAACTAGCAATAATATTATCCTCAGGCATTTTACAAGTCCAGCATAAAAATGTTATGATTAACTAATTAGGTTGGATTTTTTTAATTAATTATTTCTTAGCCTTACTATTTTGTTACATGTGGGTAAGATCCTTTGAGAGTTTATATTTTCTTTCTGCTGAATTCTCCAGTTGAATACCTGGTCATGTCTTCACATTTTAACTTAAAATTTCAGAGGAAAGATTGTTTAGCTTTCTGAAGGCATAGCATGAACAATCAAATAACTGTTTGCAGGAAAACAGCCTCGTTGTCTTCTGGTACCAGTTGGTCTTATGTCGACTTGTCTTCTGTCTCCTATCTTATTTGTAGTAGTTTGGAATGAGAAACACACACTAATAATGTTTTACTGCAGCTTAGCTATGCATTAGAATCTTTCTTGCTTTTTTAACTTGGGCTTCTGAGAAACTGATAGTTTACATAGGTCAAATCCATTGTAATTCTTTAATATAGAAATCATAGATCCTGTATGGAAATGTTCTTGTTTGTTCTGATACTGATAATATATGTGATATTCTAAATTATGACTTAGTTGAATATAGTTTGTGATCCTCAGAGGTTACTGAGTGCATAAGTAAATGTTTATTATTATCACATATTTGGCTCTCTAGATCCCTTCCTCAAGAAAAGTGCTTCCCTTAGGCGAATGCTTAATTCAGGTGGCTGTTCCTTAAAATATTTCTGATTTATACTAAAAATTATTGGTCTCGAAGAAATTTGCAAGTCCTTAAAATTATATTGACAATTTCAGTTGTATACCAATTCTTGTTTTGGTGTTCAGTAGCTGTTTAACTCATCAGCATGCAGAACCAAGTGTTGGGGCACTATATTTCATACAAGGAGGAAATGACCTTCGTGATGTGAATCGAGTACTCTTGTAGTAACAGAAAGCCATGTGAGTTTTCAAAAAGAAAATCTTAACAAAATGTAATAGAAAAATATGAAATGAGTCAGATGAGTAACTCTAAGATGTATGGTTTTCAAGTTAGCCTGTTCTTCAAAGTCTCACCCCTAAGACTTGCTTGGTGGTGTTAGCACCAAGGAGAAACCACAGCTGGCATATTGCCTTTATGCTGTTTGAAAAATGACTCTTTGTTTTCAAGAATGTAAAGGAGTGGTAGATCTATTTTAAAAACTGATGTCTAGGAAAGGGTTTTGCTTGCTTTTACACTAAAATATTTTCTTAAGTATTATACAGTTTTTACCCAAATGTAAACAGTTAAATTATGAAGAGGAAAAAAGCATCATCCCAACATAGAAATTATAACTAGGACAAAAACGGCATTACAGAAAGAAGGAAAGCCCATTTCTTAGAGCAGAGGACATTCCATTGTTACATTTTAAGAAATGACTTACAGTTATTATGCTTTACAGTTTATTAACATAGATTCATGTTTGAAGAATTTGATATGAAATAGTAATATAGAGAAGGAAAATGAGAGAATGGAAGGGAAAAAAAAGCTAATCTGAAAGAAAAACAGAAATGGCACACCTGAAAAAGGAGGATATCTTTCTGTCTGTCTGTCTGTCTGTCTGTCTGTCTGTCTGTCTGTCTGTTTAAGCATGGTCTCTTTCCGTGCCATTGGCTGACCTGGAACTCACAGAGATTATTCTGTCTCTATCTCCCGAAGTTGGGATGAAAGACCTGTGAACCACAATGGCTGAGAATACCTTTTTTATTTATTTATTTTTTTAATTATATAACCTTACTGAAAACCATGTTTGTAAAGCAAGCTAAAATCTATTTGAATTACCTGTGAAGACAGCAGGAAATCTTTTGTTTCAAACAAATTTTTTGTTTATTCAGAAGTAGTTTTAACATAGATCTAAATGCCAGTGGTACAGAGAAAGGTGGGGGAGGATCAGAAAGGAGGAAGGGAAAAAGATATAGATCAGAATCATTTGAATTTACTTTTCTTTTTACTAGCTTAAATTTCCAAACTACCATTAAGAATCAGTGTTGAGCCAAGGGTATATATATGGATTATTGGAGGGCATTTGCCTATCGTGTTTAAGGATCTCTGAGATTAATTTCCAGTACCACAAAATTAATTACTCAATTTAAAAATTAAGCTTTTTTTTTTTTTTTTTTTTTGCAACCATCCCAAATTTATAGTCTTCCTTCACACTGTGTCTCTAGCTTGTCTCTTGGCTAGACACATATTTTCTCTGTGGAATCCTATCAGAGAATGGCATTCTTAATTGGTTTCCCTATAAACTATTTTTTTGGTGTCCTGGTAAACCCATACTGCTTCTCAGATAAAAGCATTTAAATATTTTTAAATTAAGACTATTAGTAGTGTGATTATTTTATTCTATACATGGAAGTGTTTTACCTGTATGTATGTATGTTATGTCTGGGCACCATATCCTGGTGCCATTGAAGTTCAGGAGAGAATGTGCAGACCCACTAAGACTGGAGTAACAGATGATTGTGAGCCACCATGTAGGTACTAGGAATCTAGTGCTTTTAACCCTTGAACCATATCTCCAACCCCTGTTTTATAAATTCTTAGAATATACAAAGGATTATGAGAAAAACACATTGTATTGAAAATATATGATCATTTTCTAGGTAGCTGCGTCTAATATCACAGTCAGTCAGTATGTGGCAGAGAAGATTTAAATCTAATTTCTGCTGATCCAGAACCCATTCTTAAGTTTCTGCCATGTTAGGTGTGGATAATCATTTTTGGTCTCAGCATATTGTCTCTTACTTAGATTGTAAGTAAATAGTCTGTTGTATTAGGCACTTGTGTTGCTATATTAGTCTTATTAGCGTACACATATACAGAGATATCCTTTGGCTTGTGGAAGAACATGCCAATAAATGTTAAAACATAACCCTACTGAAAAACCATGTTTGTAAAACAAGCTAAAAGTGTCTCTTTTGTGAACTAGCAAGGTAATTTAACATGGTGATTTTATTGAAGTTTATAGTTCCATACTCAGATTTGTTTGTTTGTTTGTTTGTTTGTTTGCTTGCTTGTTTGCTTGTTTGCTTGCTTGCTTGCTTGCTTGCCTGCTTCCATTTCTCCCTCTCTTCATATATCCCCGTGGAAGAACAATCAGACTGAGCTAAGGTTTCATAAATGATAAGTGGCAGTACCACTGGGCTGCGTCTCTATAAAGTCAGTATTTTCTGCTAGACTCGTCATCTTAGCACTGTGATTAATAGAGCTTATTTTTCATTTGCTGGTTAGCAGTATAGATAGCTTCTAAGAGTTTGTGCATGGGCACACAGAAATTGAAAAGAACTTTTTCCATTTTTTTTTGTTTGTTTACAAAGTAAATATGAATTCCTTATAAGTGTTGAACTTCTGAAGAGCTTTGTTGTAGCTATGGTTGCCTGAGCCCTGTGCTCAGGGCAGCTTTTACTGAGTGGAAAGCACTATACATAAAGTGACCCTAGAAATTCCACTATTATGAGGCATGGTGCCCAGGTGGTGGCACTATTTTGGAGGTGGGGCCTAGCTAGAGGACACAGGCAAGAAGGGTGCGCTCTCCGTTGGTATCTTCTGCCTCTCACCACCCTTTCCTCTCCCTTTCCCCCTCTCCTTCCCTACTTTTGTTTTTTTCTCCTTTACCTCTTTCCTAGTCTCTTCTCTTCCTTGTTCTTCCCTTTTCCTCTCCCTTCTCTCTTTCCTTCTCTTTCTCCCATTTTCATTCTCCTCTCTTCTCTCCTTTTTACTTATCTTTTGTCTGTTTTTTATTTTTCTGATTTCATGAAGTAAAGAACCACTTCTTTACTCTTGCACAAACATTAACAGCAAACACTAAACATTGTCGGCATTCTTGGTCTGCGCCCAGCTGCCAGGTAGGGCTTAATTTACAAGGATGTTTAGATTGATTTCTTTTTTTCATACACTTTGTGGTAGAAGAGATGAAAGAAAGTACCAAGTTACTCTGAGAAATCCCACTTTCAGTGAAACAAAAAAGTGATGTTACTTACAAAACTGTAGAAATAGATAGATGAAGCCATTTGCAAAAGTGGGTTTTGTCGTTGACATGAAACCCCTTAAAGACTCCTAGCGCCTGCCCCATGGTTCTGTTGCTAGGATTTTACTTTTTGTATTGCTGCACACAGAGTCTTTTTGAGTTAAATTCATTCTTGTTATATCAGCTGACACTTTTGTTGTTTTAGATGAATATAGTTCAACGTTATTATTAACCTGGCTTGGAAGTTGTACATAACTGGAGTTTTTAGTGATTCTGCCAAGTGGAATTGCCTAAGAGAAATAAGATGCCAGTAATGTACAGCTTAATTCAAGATGTTATTTTAAAATATGTTAAGAAAAAAATCACCCTATGTCTAGTTCTAAACTTGGTGATTCAGTTGTTTTAAAATGCATGGAGAGAAAAATTTAAATGCTGGCACTCGATCATTAATAATTTTACTTGAAGAATTTATCTTTTATTTATTGGAGACAGGCCTTAATATATGGCCCTGGTGAGCCTGGAACTGACTATGTAGCTCAGGCTGGCCTCAAATTATTAATCCTCTCATGTTCACTTAGGGAGCACATATACTAATATTGGAAAGATATAGAGAAAAGATTAGTGTGACCCTGCACAAAGATGACATGCCATTTTTTGAAGCATTCCAATATTTTTTCTTATTGGGACTGGCTTCATCTAGAATCAAGTTTTTAAAAAGGGGAACCCATATGTTCTTCTGAGACAAAAGCTGTTCATTGTGTGAGAAATGAGTGAACTCAGCTGATTAGAGTCACACTGTGGAAGTTTCTATTTTACTTGCAGTTGGTAACCAAGAGTGTAGATATTTCTTCAGAGGGGCAGGCTTAAATAACGGAGTAAATATTTGGGATATAAAGCTTAATTCTATAAGTGCTTACCTCTCCCCAACTTTGTGGAATTGATGATATTTCATTTGATTTTTTTTTGCATTATTTTATAGTACCTAAAAGTAAAGATATTTTTAAAATTTGGTGATGATGGAGAGTTTTGATAAATCCTGATGTTGATCTAACTGAAGTTGGCAAATGTGTTTTTATATATGCTAAGAATTTCTAATTCTGGGACACAACGATGAAATGACTATTGGTTGAAAAATTCTAATCATGGGAAACAGGAGGAAAGACCTGAGGGCCAGCAGAATGAATGAAAATATGCAATCTCAGGGGGTGGGATGCTGGGGGACCCTCTAGAAAGTATCAGAGACCTGGGAGGTAAGAGACTCTTGGGACTCAAAGGGAGGGACCTTAATTAAAATGCCTAAAAGTGGGGAGAGGGAACTTGTAGAGTCCACCTCCAGTAGAAAGACAGGGCATCAAGTGGAGGGATGGGGTTGTCATTCCACAGTCAAAAACTCTGACCCAGAATTATTCCTGTCTAAAAGAACTGCAGGGACTAAAAAGGAGAAGAGACTGAGGGAAAGGCGGTCCAGTGAATGGCCCAACTTGGGATCCACTTCAAGGAGAGGCTTCAAGATGTGACACTATTACTGATGCTATGGTGTGCTTACAGACAGGAGCCTAGCATGGCTGACCTCTGTGAGGCCCAACAAGTAGCTGACTGAAACAGATGCAGATACTTAACACCCAGTCAATTGTCTGAAGTCGGGGACCCCTGTGGTTGAATTAGGGAAAGACTAGAAGCAGCTGAGGAGATGGGTGACCCCCATAGGGAAGACCAGCAGTTTCAACTAACCCAGACCCCTGAGATCTCTCAGACACTGAGCCACCAATCAGGCAGCATACATGAGTTGGTATGAGCACCCCAAGGGCCCCCCACACCTCTCACACTCATATACATCAGAGGACTGCCTGGTCTGACCTCAGTAGGAGAAGACATACCTAACCCTTGAGAGACTTGAAGCCCCAGGGAGTGGGGAGGCCTGGTGGGTCTGGGGTTGGGGTGGGGTGGGAATGCCCTCTTGGAGACCGGGGTAAGGAAGAATGAGCTGAGGAACTGAAGGAGGGCACACAGGGAAGGGTATAATGGTTGGATTATACAAGATAAAAGCAATTAAAAATTATTTAAAAAAATAAAAATTCTAATCATTTCAAAAGTTATTTGTAGATAAATTCTGACTCATTTTAGTTAATGTTAAGAGTGCTAGGTAAAATACATATATTGGGGCAAATCATGCTTTGTAAATGTATTAATTTTCTGTAGCAATTTTTGGCCTAACAGAACTCTTTCTTTTTGGGTAGTAACTTGAATCCAATAGCCCCTTTCCTGTTTTTGTATCTCTGGTATGCATTCAAGGAGCAAAAGGCCAGCCCAATAAGTGTGCTCTGTTAGTTGTAAAATGCTTATATGACCTTTCTCTAGTATTAGGACAACTATCAGGAAGAAATGGACTTTAGTAGATATGTAATTATAGTTTTGGGATTGCCTTTGTGCTGGGATTTTCACTTATATTCCAATTTTAATCATTATCTTTATAGGATAAAACATCAGAATGATCTCTCTCCCCAGCATAAAAACCACTTGATTTTTGGCGGAAGCTATTTTCATTTAATTCTTGATCTATTTAAAAGTAACTGGTTTCACAAAAAGCTTCCATTGCTAAATGATAAAATGGTATTCTTATGCCATTTATCCAAAGTTGTATGTTTTTTCACTTGTTGGTGAAATTGTTTTTTGATTGACAAAGTATTTATTGAAGACTCATTCTGTGCCATCAATCACAATATGTCATATAATGAAATGTTGGATAAATATTGATAAAATAGATTATTTTGGAATTTGAGCCTAGTGAGCTTAGAAGTTAAAAAGTGTAAAAGCTAGAATGTATGATCGGATCAAATGAATGCAGTTTTGCTGAACTCAACATGTTAAACTGCTTTGAGTAGTTAAAAAGATGAATGCCAATGTGCAAGGCAATCTAGGCCACCTAGTTTTTATGCAGAATATTTTTCTTAAGATTATTTGTAGATGGTAATAAATTAGTGTTTTTATTAAGCCAAGTCTGATTTTCAGTTTAATTTTTTTAAGGTACTACTTTATACAGAAGTTAAATCCACACTGTAGAAATTCCCCTAAAGGGCTTAAAATATCTTTAGGAAGATAATATATTTAGAAATTCTGGTTGCCCATGCTTTACCTCAGACTTATTCATATGTGCCATTAACTGGTACCTTGCTCTGTGGCATTGCTCAGAGGCTGCATTAGGATAGGTATTAACTTTACTTACGATGCTCCACGTGCAATCTACCTCTGCTTTATGGCAGGCAGGGATTTATTTGTAATAAATGAATGGCAAAGGATGTTAGAGTATCGAAACATTTTTTGAATGGGTTATCTTTTAATGACCACTATATACAAAACTAATTAAATCATTGTTAAAAAATTCTAAATCCTCTCTGCTTCAGCCTCCTGAATGCTGAGATAGATGTGAAATATGCTACCTTTCTGAGCTTGAAGAATGTTGACAATGTTTTAGACAGGTGTATTTAAAATATGTAATTTGTAAATATTACAAATTAGTTCTAGGTTCATGAGTGTTTTACTAATTTTCTGCTGTTCATTGTTTTCCTTTCTCATTATATTTGTACGGGAAGACTGCATATATTTGGAAAGTCATGTGTTTGTATATATAACATATGAATGTATTTATAAGTAACTTTAAATAACACATTATGCTAGTATATTGGTTACAATCCAGTTATTTACATACCAAATGTTGTTTTTTAAATTTTATTGCTGTGGACCTGAATTTATCTGATTTTAATTAAGGTTCTATTGTATTCCTTATCACATCCATTTTTCTTAGTAGTACTTGGGCATTTGTGTCACTGTGGTAAGGATTTCTACTGTTAACAAAATCACCTTGTTAAGTACTTCTTTTGATGCTTTTGCTTCTTTGTCTTCATTTTCTCATCATTATCTGGATCTTTTGTATCCCAGGCTGGCCTTGAACCCAGGGAAAATGACCTTTAGTTTCCAATCTTTTGCCTCCAGAGAACTATGATTACAGGTATAGGCTACTTTACTGGGCTTATAAAGTACTTTATGCAAGCAGCCAGACAAACAAGATATATAGTCCATTTATTTGTTGGTTGGTTTGTTTTTCTGAGACAGGATCTCATTTTGTAACAGGCTGGCCTTGAACTCACTAGGTAGCCCAGGTTGGCTTCAAACTCTAGGCAATCCACATGTCTCAGTCTCCTAAATGCTACAATCATACATGTGGTCTACTATACCGTGCTAATCATTTGTTTGATGCAAGGATGGTCAGTAAGAATTAGGAAACCAAGCAGCTTTTCCATGTTATATTGCTACCATTTGAGAAAGCTGTAGACTCACCTTTTTCACCATTTAAAAAGCTCCTGGCCAAAAGTAACACTCAATAGGCATTATGGTTGATCTGTCTGTGTTCCAGGAATTGGATTCTCATGTACTTTATTTGTTCAGCCTAGTGTTTCAGTGAGTGTGGTAGAGCTTCTAAACTGATAATCAGCTGCTGCTTTGCTAAAGAACTTTGGAGATCTAATTGGGGCTGAAAATTAAGTCCTTGTCAACTGTAAAAAGGAACAGGGCTACAAAACAAACAAGCAAACAAAAAAAGGTACAGATCATTAAAGTATAGTCTCAGAGAAGTATTTGATTTCTGAAACTAATCTGGAGAAATCAAAACTTTTTTTTTTTTTTTTTTTTGGTTTTTCGAGACAGGGTTTCTCTGTATAGTCTTGGCTGTCCTGAAACTCACTTTGTAGACCAGGCTGGCTTCGAACTCAGAAATCCGCCTGTCTCTGCCTCCCAAGTGCGGGATTAAAGGCATGTGCCACCACCGGCAAAACATTTTTTTTTTTATGAAGTTTGCTTTCTCAACAAGGTGCAGGGGCTAGTAGATTGATGGTTTTTACAGATGTTATTTTATTTTATACTATGTTCTAGTATGTTTTAAATATAATTAGTCAGATGTTTTGTTTAGGGTTTACTGCTGTGAAGAGATACCATGACCAAGGCAACTTTTTTCTCTTCTCTTTCTCTTTCTCTTTCTCTTTCTCTTTCTCTTTCTCTTTCTCTTTCTCTTTCTCTTTCTCTTTCTCTTTCTCTTTCTCTTTCTCTTTCTCTTTCTCTTTCTCTCTCTCTCTCTCTCTCTCTCTCTCTCTCTC
The DNA here is from genome assembly GCF_000001635.26 of Mus musculus. NCBI lineage: Eukaryota > Metazoa > Chordata > Mammalia > Rodentia > Muridae > Mus > Mus musculus. Next base: position 54,462,743 of record NC_000077.6, read on the forward strand.
TTTCTCTTTCTCTTCTTTTCTTTTTTGGTTTTTCGAGACAGGGTTTGTCTGTCTAGTCTTGGCTGTCCTGGAACTCACTCTGTAGATCTCAAACTCAGAAATCCGCCTGCCTCTGCCTCCCAAGTGCTGGGATTAAAGGCGTGCACCACCACCGCCCCGCCCAAGACAACTCTTATAAGGACAACATTTAAATGGGGCTGACTTACAGCTCCATTATCATCAAGGTGGGAAGCATGGTGGTATACAGGTAGACACGTTGTTGGTAAATGAGCTGAGAGTTCTATACATCTTCATCTGAAGGCTGCTAAGAGAATACTGACTTCCAGGCAGCTAGGATGAGGGCCTTAAAGCCCATGCCCACAGTGACACACTTCCTCTAACAAGGCCACACCTATTCTAACAAGGCCACACCTCCTAATAGTGCCACTCCCTGGGCCAAGCATATTCAAACCACCACATCAGGCATCTCTTTGATGTTTTTTGTTTGGTTGGTTTTTGTTTGTTTGTTTGTTTTGGTAAAATTCTGTATTTACAGATTTCACAATTTATACCAACTTCCATTACAGTAAAGAGGATTGGGAGCTACAGAGACAGTGTCTGCGCAATCAAAGGAAACCGCTGGCATTGCTTTCTTTGCTTCAGTCAGGGCCATCTGGCCACAGTTCCTCAGATAGTGAAGTCCTCTTTTTACTTGCTGTCACTTTTGTTATCCTTTAAATTTTGGGTCTCATTTTGTAGCCCAAGCTGGACACAAATTTGCGACTCAGCTTGGTCTTCAATCTAATTGTCCCTTTGCTTTCTCACTTTTTAAGTCCTATACCTTAGTTCAGACAACCCACCTCATATATGCTTCTTGCTTTTCAGATAAAACAAAAATGACCACCTTCAAATAACTATTTTGTTCCTTCAACCATGTACATCTGTAGTAATTTTCCTTTGTAGGTCATTTTCCTTGACCTCATTAAATATATTATATAGTTCATTAGGAACTTTCCTGCTTAGAATGCTTTGTTGTGACTTTTCTGGAACATTGATTTGCCAGTTTCTCTAGCTACATTTAAGTTATTTTTCTATTCTTTCTCTTAATTTAGAAATGTAAACCTTAAAAATGTTTGTTTCCCCTTTATATATTCCTGCACATTTCATATCTGCATACCTTTGTCTTTTAAGAGAAAAGCCTCATAATCTTACCTGTTCTGGCTGCCTAGGTGACCATAGGTCTTAGTTCAAGATAATCCCAGTTTCTTCCTGACTACATAGATACACATACATACATACATACCTTTTAATTCCAAACCATGCCGTTTAAATGGTGAGTTAAATCACCCATGGTTCTTGGGTCATCATCTTTCACAGAGGATCTGCTTAGAATCCTAAATACTTGGTGCCCTTCTTCTTAGCCCTTTTTGTTCACTGTTACTTGACTATCCCCCCTATCCACTGATAACCCCACCAAATGGCTGAGTTGGTCTTTATAAAATTTAGCCTTTGTGTAACACTTGGTTCTGTGCACTGCTGCCTTCCTTGTCTTCCTTGACATTTGAAAGCAATGTACTGTGAGGTTTTCTTCCTCTCTGGTGGCCTGTCTGTACTGATCGTTATCCTCACTGTCTTTTTAGCACCTTGACCATTATGCCTCCGTTCTTCTCTTAGCTCAGAGTCTCACTATTTTCTAATTTAGGCTCCAGTATGCATAGTTTCTGCTGTATTCTTGCAGTTTTCTGCTCCATCTTCAGCGTTTTTCTTTTTCTCCCATTTGTTTGTCAAAATCCTTTACCCTGTCTCTGCCTGATTCAAAGTCAAACACCCTGAGAGCTTTCTAGAAAGAGCAAGGCAGTTTGTGGCCAATCATAGTCTCAATAATTGTCAGCTGTGTGTAGGCTTAGAGCATCGCTCAAAAGTCTTACTGTTCCTAATCAACACTTCTTCCCAGAGAACACCATGCTCCTTTTTACCCTCCTCTCTTCCCAGTCTAATGCAAGAGTTATTTTTATTCTTCACTTGGTACTTGCCAAAGGCTGAGAAGCCAGTTCTTGAGCTAATTCTTTAGTTTTCACTTCACTACTTCCTCAAAGGCCTGCAATTTCCTCTCTACCTCGAACTGCCTCAGAGTGTAAACACATCCACATATTTCCTCTTAGTAACAAAATACCCATCACTCTTGGCTTTCAATGCCTTTCCTTTCTTGACAGTTGACTTTTTCCCCCCTTCAGTTCTGTGAAATCTTACTCCTTAAAACTTTCCTCACTTTGATCACCAATGATGTTTCTGAAAGTGGTGAATGCTTTTTAGTTTCTGAGGTTATACTCCTTCCTTAGAACATTTCAGTCGGTTCCATGAAACCACTTCTTGATTTTCAACCTAAGTTGGTCTGTTCTCTATAGTTTTATAAGTACCTTCCTGTGTTATGCAAGTCAGTGTTGTCTTAAGGATAGATATCTGCTTGAGCTTGGTATGTAGGGTCACACTTCTATCAGTTTTCAACAGCAACATTATTCTTTTAAATTGTGACACTTAATGCACAAATAAAGGTCTGTAAAACAAATGCAGTATGTTTTTTTCCAAATATTTTTTGTGAACTGAAAAATGTACTTCAGCAATGTCTTGATGAGATGGAATTAGCCTCGATCCACCCAGCATGCCCCTTCCTGGTGTTCTTTGATGCATCCTTGTCCTTTGAGGTAAGCACTTTGCACACTTTAGGGCTGTCAGTGTCCTCCTCTTCCCTTCACTGTCTTGTCCACTTTTTCCACTTCCTTTCCTGAGTACATTGAGAGTAAGTAGCAGGCTGGGCAGTGACTAGAGAGTTGCTTGCAGCTTACTATTCTTTCTTTTTCTGCAATTTTAAATTCTTAGACTGAAACTTGCTAGGTTTTAACATTTATTTAAATGAAAATGCAGTAGCTTTTTGTGTGCCTGTTTTACTCATAATCTCTGTTTTGACCTATTGCAAACCTGTTTCTATTTTTGTACTTTTGTGTTGAAGAAAAAATAAAATGACTTAATCTTATGTCATCTCTCCATGAGACCAACATATTTTTATTAGTAATTTGTGCTTATATTTAACCTTTATATATGTTAGCCTTTTATATAAGTTGACTATCTTATATGTTGATAGTAGCTAATTGTTTTTTTAAATTGTACCCTTATTTTTAATTTAAAAATCAGACCTATATAATTATTTAAAGCCTTGACCCACATAGTAGCATTTTACATAAAGATTAGTTGTATATTCTTCTGTAATAATACAGCTTCTGGGTCTGTCAGATAAGATTTTGGTTATAAGAATATATGTGGCATATTTATTAAAATAACTCAAATGAATCCTTTTTTTTTTTCCCAAGTTGGCCCTTGCCAGAATTTGACCCAAGTCAGATTCGACTGATCGTATATCAAGACTGTGAAAGACGAGGGAGAAATGTATTGTTTGACTCCAGTGTTAAGAGAAAAAATGAGGACACATCAGTATCGGTGAGCATCATTGATCATTTGTTTGAAACTTAATCTTGCGTATTTTAATAATTCAAGAAAGGATTAGTATAATTTCAATATGGTAACTTTGTTAGTATAAAACATCTTTAGTCTGTTCTGAATTCAGAGTCCTAATTTCGAGATTTTTTTCTTTTTTATTTCCTTTTATTGAAAATAAACTTTTTTTTTCATATATCCTGGTTATGGTTTCCCATACTCTACTCCTTTCAGTTTGTCCCCACCGCCCTTCTCAACCAGATCCACCCTTTTTCTGCCTCTCATTATAAAAGAACAAGCTTCTAAGAGATAATTATGATACGATAAATTTATAATTTAAAGTAACACATTGGAATAGGACAAAACAAACGAACAGAAGGAAAAGAACCCAAGGAAAGGCACAAGAAACAGATATAGATGTGGAGATCCACTTGATCTCACACTTGGGCATCTCATAAAAAGAGTAAACTGGAAACACACACAAAGGACTTCTAGGGCTAAGAGGAGAAAAAGGAGAGAGATTATAGAATGTATAGAATATTATATATACATATATAATAAAGATAAAAAACCTTTGACATTATGAGACAGAGAACCTCCAAAGATGCCACTGAGGTCATTTTTCTCTTAGCTATCTATCCAATGCGGGGCATTTAGCCTATCGTTAAGCTGTTTGTTTCCCTAGTGAGACTCCTTTGGAGAAATCTAAATTTTCATTTGCAAGTGGTTATCAACTGGAGATAGTTTCTAGATTAGGGATGGGAACATGTGTCCACTTCTCCTTTCAGCTTTAGGACCCCATCTGGTGCATACCCATGGAGACCCTGTGTATGCTTTTTCAGTATTTGTGAGTTCCTGTGTGTGTTGACCCTGTTGATTTACAGTGCTTTGTTTTCTTGGTGTATTCCATCCTCTCTGGCTTTTTACATTTTTACATCTCCTCTTCTGCAGGGATCCCTGATCCCTGAGGGGAGGGCTTTGATGGGGACATCCATTCGTGGCTTAGTGTTCCAAGATCTCTTCCTCTCTATATTGTCTGGCTATCAGTCTCTATTTGTTCCCTTTTGCTGCAGGAAGAAGGTTTTCTTATGATGGCTGAGCAAGGCACCAATCTAATAGAGCAAAATGAGATTTGGAGTCAAATTTTGAATTACTGCATTCTTTCAGTAGAATAGTAGTATTTGGTTTTACTCTAGGTCTCTGGGCTGTCTAGTCTCAGGTTCTTGGTCACTCAAGCAGTGTTGGATATGGGTAGTATGAAAACTTACTATAGTAGAAGCTTCCTAAAATAAGTACATATATAATGGGGGAGACAGAGCTCCAACTGGATATCTCTTGTCACCAAATGAAGCTTCCAGTACTAGGAATAGGTTATATTCCATTGAGTTGTTGGCCAAAAGGGTCCCACGGGAACTCCCAAACAACCCAGGCTGTTGTCAGAACTATAGGTTGTTCTTCACAAACTGATGGCAAGGCCCCAGTGCTGAAGATAACACCTACACAACTCACTGAGCATGGAGAAGTAGAGCTGGTGCCTATATAGAGCCTTCACCCAATGTACTAGAATCTGATGTGTTTATAAAAAGAGAAAGAGAGAGGGAATATGTTCTATCGGAGGGGAGGGGGATGAGGTATGGGGAAGGGGATGTCTCAGCGGGCCCATGCCGAGGCATCCCTTCCCCCAGAGGGACCAGCCACACGACAGTATAGTATAGAATAGAGTTTATTCAGGGCATGGGGAGGGGAGCTAAGAAGGTAGTAGAGGCAAAGAGAGGGAAGGAGTAGAGAAACAGAGGCTGGTCACATGGAGAGAGGGGGAAGAGAATAGGGGAGGGGGGAAAGGGAAGAGCCCAAAGGGCAAGAGAGGAACTGAGAGCAAGGGAACAAGAGAGGGAGGAGGGGGCAAGTTGCCCCTTTTATAGTGGGCCAGGCCTACCTGGCTGTTGCTAGGTAACTGTGGGGTGGAGCATACCTGACTGTTACCAGATAACTGTGGAGGTGGAGTTTAGATAGAATGCTAACAGTGGCTTTGATAAGGGAAGGGAAGATATCCTAAATGCTACCAAAGAAGAAATGTAAACACCAACCCTAGTACAAACCCTTTGACCTATACTGATCCCTGTCTGAAGATAAGCTGGAGCGATGGTGGCACAAAGCTTGAGCGAGTAAAAAATTTCATTTAAGGTCCACTCCGTGGGTTGGTTTTTTTTTTTTGTTTTTTGTTTTCTTTAAGACAACTTGCATTATTTGTCATCAGTCTAGCCAGAAACTGTTTTGTTTCACATTTATATCCTTATATTAGTGATTCTCAATCTGTGTGTCACAACCCCTTTGGGGGTCAAATGCTCTTTCACAGGGGTCGCCTGAGATCTTCAGAAAACACAGGCATTTACATTACAATTCATAACAGTAGCAAAATTACAAGTATGAAGTAATGATAGTAATTTTATGGTTGGGGTGTCACCACAACATAAGGATCTGTACTAAAGGGTCACAGCATTAGGAAAGTTAAGCACTAGTGCCTTACATGATGATGGTGTTATACATGACCTAGGAACTACTGGGAGCCTTCAGAGAATCTGGTTAGACCTCTCATTGAGCAATCAGGGAAAGTGAGACTTAGAGAAGAGAAAAATTTATCTGATGGGATAAAGCAAATTAAGTCTATAATCCTGATAACATACTTTGTCCTATATTAAAGTGGAGGCAAGAACCTGTATCCATTCTGCAAATCTGTAACACTGTGTTTTGTACATTGTTACTAGTTTAGTAGCAATAAGATATTTACTTGGTTGGCAAGGAGAGCCTAGTGTTAGTTACTGCCATTAGATAGTAAGAGAAAAACAGTATGCCCTGGTCCTAGAATGGGTTTTGCCTTCTCTTTAGGTTGGCACTTTCTACCAGCATTCCAATAACCAACTGAAAACAATACTTTGGGGGAAGTTTTTCCTATCAGGTGGGTTTTGTTGTTTTTGTGTTTTTTAGAATTGGGTTCATTTGAGATTTTTGCCTTCTTGGGAAAAAAAAAAAAAACTTGAATAGGTCTGTCTTGGTCCATTGTCTTTTTTACAAGTGTCTTTAGCAACTACTATAGTAGCATTTAATAAGGTATTCATCTCTTTTTTAATTACTAACTTTTACAGTATTGCTTTTAATCATTAAGATTTTCAACCTCCTTGAGATTGTGCTTTGTTTAGATTGTTTTTCTCTTTTCTTACATTTCATCATCTGAAAAAGATTAAGTTACTTAAGAGTGTATAAAATACTAAGTAAGCACTTGGAGATTTTCTGTGCCCTCTCAGTTTCCATAGTTAGTCATCCTATTAGGGCAGGTAGATACTGAATAAATAAATATACACATAATTCTAAATTGTGAAAATACTGTGAAGAAAGCTTACTGAATACTTAATAAGCTGCCAACAGGAAAGAACCAAGTTTCCATCAAACTGAGTGACAGTCCTTTATGGAGGGCTTACTGAAAAAGTTTAAAATAAAAACTGAAATGGGAAGAAATAGCAGTTGAAAAGTCTGCAGGATGATGTGGGAGCTTGACCTGTGAACTGAACTGCCGATTTCCTGGCAGCGCAGATGGGATTTGCTCCAAAGTACCATTTCTAAACAGGTTCACTTCCCCTGTATCCTAATAACCTTTCTTTCTCACTACCTTTGGTGGGTGGTGGGCTAGAAGGGAGGTTAAAGCGTTTAAGAACTGTTAGTAAAAGGAGGCCTTTGAGAAATATAAAACTACCTGGGTGCTGTTCCCACTGATGAGATGCTTCTGCATTATGACCAAAGGACATTCCAGAGTCTGTAACTCCTAATACCATCCCTTCAGGGACTCATATTTTAACATTAATTTAGGAGAGATATAGTATTCATACTCCATGACCCTTCTCTGTATCTGTTCTTTGTCACTTCTTAGTGTCTACTAATGCCTCTCTCTGTTAGGCTATCCTTGGTGTCTGTTTTTAGTGTTCTATCTCCTCTTAGTTTCTTCTTTTGAGTGATCTTTCCATGAAGTATCTTTGTTTCTGTCTCTGAATGTTCCAGAGTAATCTGTCTGTTGGCCTTATTACAATGTTATACACTTAGTGCTCAACCTTTTTCTTCCCCTCAATAGCCTTGGTTATCTCCTTTCCACTACTACTGTATGGCTCTGGCTGTCCTAGAACTCACTCTGTAGACCATGCTGGCCTCAAACTAGGATCTACCTGTCTCTGTCTCCCAAGTGCTGGGGATAAAGGTGTGCACCAAACATCTGGCTTGAAAAGATACTTTTCTGAACAAAACTGACAGCATCACTGCTATATGGGCATAAGCACAATTTTTTGAAAAGTGGTTTGATGATACGTTTATTTAGCAAAACAATAGTAGTAGGTTCCTAGCTAGAGACAGAGCTACCAGGGCATGAGCTTTCAACCAGGTTATAGTACTAGCCATGAATTCACTTCTGTGGAACAGACCTCAAATCTAACCAGAAAGCAGTTGGTTATCCCTGTAATCTTTATGTCACTGTTGTACCAGTGAGTACATATTGCCCAGCAGGTCAGTATTGTAGCATTCAGGGTCCACTGCTGAGTAAGACCACTTCCTCCACAGAAGACTGCATAGCACCTTCTGCAATATGAAAACTAGCCATCAGGGAGGAAGTTTTCAGGTCAATTTTAAATTGATTTCTCTATGTCTTGCAACCAAAGTGTGTTATATCTTTAGTAATACAGTCTTACATCTAAGTATGGTTGGCAACCAAGAATAATGGCAATAGCTTTATTGTTTTGAAGACCACTAGGGCCTCTTTGACCAAACACTCAGGGTGGTGGCCCATGCCTGACACTGAAATTTTCATTTAATAAACCCTGTGTTAGCATTGTCCACCAATGTAAGACTTGTGTTCAGACACTTTCAAGTTTTTGTTTTGTTTTGTTTTGTTTTAGTTCTTTGAGAGTGTCATACAACATATTTGGATCATATTCATACTTTCTTCCCCAACTCTTCCCAGATCAACCCTTCTCCCTATGTACCCAACTTGGTATCACTTAAAAAATATTCTTCAATACCAATTTGTGCTGTCCAAAAATTTTTAAATGTGTGGTCTTCTACTGTGGCATGGTCAACTTGTTAGGGGCTGGGCTATACTCTTAGAGAAAGCTGTTTCTACCCTCACCCCCAGCCGCCGCTACTAATAGTTGCCAGTATCTCTACAGCTAGGGGTGGGATTGTGTGCCCAACTCCCCTCTCTATTCTGTGATTCATTCTGGCTTGGGCTTGCACAGGTTTTGTATGTGTTATTTTGACCACCGTGTGTCATATGTGCAGCTGCCCTTCTGTGTCTGTGTCTAGTTCATGTTTCCTTGTAGTCATCTGTACCTCTGGCTCCTTACCCTGTTCAACCTCTTTACTGCAATGATGTCTGAATCTTAGGGAGTGAAGTATATATGTTTCCTTAGAGCTAAACATTCTCTTACTCTCTGCATCTTGGTTAATTGTAGATCACTGTGCTAATTACTGTAACAAATAGAAGTTTCTCATGTAAGGGTTGAGAGATGTGTTGATATAATGATACATCATTAGGAGTAAGTTTAATAGTATGTTTATATAGCAGCATAATAGTAATTGGTTCTCCCTTGAGTCTATGACCTGTTGAGCTATAAGTTTTAGACTTGGTGATTATGCTAGGTATGGGTTTTATCTTGTGGAGTATGACTTAAATCTGACCGTAAAGTGGTTGGTTACTATCATGTTGATGCCACTATTGCACCAGCACACATGTCCTTGTAGACCAATTATTCTTGTGGTTTGCAGGGTTCATAGCTGAGATTGATGATTACTTTGCTCCTCTAGTAGCTTGCATAGCACTTTTTAGTACTGTGGAAGGTAGCTAATAGGACTAAAGCTGTCAGGTCTGTTCCAGCTTGGTATCACCATGTTCTATGATAAAATTGGATGCATTGTTTTCTGTAGGCTTAGATTTTTCAAAACCTACATTAATAAGGGTTCTGAAATGCTTTGGCCCCCTCCCCTTCCAGCCCACCATCCAAAGGGAGGGGGAAAAAGATGGTAAGTAGAACAAGGGAATGTGGACCTGTTTAAAAGTTGTTCTCTGGGACGATTCCAATCTCCATTTGTCAGTCCAGTTCAGTAGTGTCAGGATATCAACAGTCCAGTTCAAAAGTGTACCAAACATGAATCAGCAATGGTGGCATGATCCAGCAGAAACTGCCAGGCCTCTGCCAAATTGGCCTGAATCAGCAGGAGCGACCAGGACCAGACGGAATGCCAGGAGAGACCAATGAAGAGTTGCACAGCTAGCTATGCAAGTGCCCCATCACTGTCCATTGAGTCCCATTTACTCTATCCAAATATCACGTGTCCTCCCACAGGTCTTGCCTCAACAAAACATGTGAATCTGGATCACATGAAGCAACCAGAAACTTCTACTTCAGTTTTCAGCAGTAGGATCTTATGTAAAGTTCTAGAATATAATCAAGACCAGTGGCAATAGCCAGTAATGTTTGAAGACCTCTGGAACCTCACTGAAAACAACTCCAAAAGGACAAACCCATACCTGGCGATGGGTTTTTATATAAGCTTCTTCTGGTGTCTAGTTAGGGGCAGTGTTGCCTTGTTTAAGCATTTTTCTGTGTGTGTGTGTGTGTGTGTGTGTGTGTGTGTGTGTGTGTGTGTGTGTAAACTTCTACAATAGTAGGTTTCCACATGTCTTTTTTGAAAAGCCTTTAGTGTTCCTTATCCCTCCCCATACTCCCTCTTCTATCTTACCCTCCACTTCCTGACCCCAGTTTAACCCTTTCTGTTCTATTATTCACTTAAACATTTTATGCCATTGTGTTCTGTCTCCCCTTCCTTGACAGCCCTTTCCTGTGGTCCCTTAGCAATTTCCTGGCCTTTGTGGATATTCCAAATGAATATTCAAAGCTTAAATCTACAAATGAGAGACAAAAAAATGATGTTTTTTCTTTCTGAGTTACCTTACTCAGAATGATTTATTTCCAGCTCCAGCTATTTTTCTGGTCTATGTGTATGTGTGTGTCTGTGTGTATTTTAAACCCACAAATATAAATAAACCCACCAAATGTCTATAAAACTATGCTTATGTATCTACATGTATACACACACATGTACTTTCAAGCTCTGTCCATTTAGAGAATGTAGGGAGAATCCAATATAGTAAACATATCTAGCATCTAAGTGATTTTTTTCTAAGTTCTTTTATTCACCAAAATGAGTCAGATCTTCTTAGAGAAATCTGTGGACAGGGACAAGAAAATTTGGTAGGGGCAGCTTAAGATGGTTAAGATACAGTACAACATTTAAGTAGTTCGGTTGACTGACTGGTCTCTGACCTGCCTCTGCCTCCCAAGTCCTGGGATTAAAGGCATGTGCCACCCCTTCCTGGCTGTTTTTGTATTTTACTGGCAACATTCTGTTAGTAAGTAATAAGATTATTAAGATATAACCAAGGACTTGGGAGGCAGAGGCAGGCGGATTTCTAAGTTCGAGGCCAGCCTGGTATACAGAGTGAGTTCCAGGACAGCCAGGCGATACAGAGAACCCTGTCTCCAAAAAAAAAAAAAAAAAAAAAAACCAAAAAACAAAAAACAAGCAAACAAACAAAAAATATATAACCAAGGGCAGGTTTAGTTGATATCCATCAGAGGCCTGCTCTTTTCTGAAGGGAAATGGAGGATGAGTGGAACTGGGGGAGAGGGAAGTTGGGGGGGTTGAATTATGAAGAGTTGAAGGAGGGGAACTGCAGTCAGGATATAATTAATGTATGAGAGAATAAAAAATAAGATATGGGCAAGGATACCAATACTAAACAGCATTAAAAGAATTTAAATAAAATAATAAATATATAATAATAAAAATTAAAATATCTAATGAGGTCCTTGACTTCAATTATGTTTGCTACATCAAACATCAGTAAGTTTGTTAGTTCTCCAGACTATTATAATTAGAAATGTCACAAGTATCATTATGGTTTCTCTTCCCGTTCCACAGATTAAAAAACAGATTTAGAGACCTCAAACAACCTCTTCATAGGATTTGAACTTATCATATCTACTCAAAAGCTCTAAAGCCCTTTTCTCTTTTGCTTGAAACATTTGATTGCAGATGATGTGGAAGTTTCTCTTCCTTATTTTAAAGTGCCTTTGGTGATAATGCAACTATAAAATACTTACTCCAGAGATTTGCAGTTTTATTCTGATTGCTTCTTCTGGAAATCTGAGGTCTTGTACATGGTAGAATGAACATACTTGAAACTGATAAAGCATTGAAGTATTTTTTAGTGGTGTCACTAAGTGGACCATAACTTTGATAGTTGTGAACAACAATCAAAGGGTTCAGTGGGAATGGAGAAGAGAGGAAAAGGAATGAAGTCAAAGAAATGCGTCCTGGGGCTGGAAAGATGGGCCCAGAGTTGAAAGTGCTTGTTGCTTTTGCAGAGGACTAAGGTTTTGTTCCCAACACCTATGTAGCAGCTCACAAGCATCCTTAATTACAGATCCAGGGAATCTAACACCACCTTTTGGCTTCATGGGCATCAGGCACACATATCGTGTATAAGCATACATGTCAGCAAAACACAAATATATGTGAAAGTATACATCTTTTAAAAAAGTGAGCCTTTCATCTAGTTCTACCTGATAGCATAATTATCTAAATTTAAAATGTATTCTTTATCTGTTCTTCACATGAATACATTTAATTTTAGAAGATTCAACATGGGACTGGGTTTGTAGCCCAGTGGTAGAATGTGTGCCTATCATGCACACGCCCCTGTGCTCAGGCCCAGAGCTGCCTTTTCCATACACAAAAGATTAACAGATAGATGAATCTATAATAAAAATGTAAGTCTACTTTACATTTCTCCTTCCTCATAGACTACATGGTTAATTTTTTTTCATAACAGTAATGTTTGTTAACTTGTAACATGTTATTGTTATACTTAATTGAAATAGACATTTTAAACTTCCTTAGCTTTAATTTCTAATATAAGATAATGATTAAATAAAACTCATAAACCAAAGTCCCTTGACATTTGCAATAATTTATGAGTATAAAGAAGTTTTGAAAGTAAATAATTTGAAAATCACTATGGATTACTAAGTCACAATTAATGAATATTATTTTGGCCATATAATACAGAAAATCCCTGTTGTTTGATAATATTGGTGAGAAAAAATGCACTCCAAATAGTACTGGAGGTGCGGCGTTGGTGGTATAGTAGTGAGCATAGCTGCCTTCCAAATATTACTGGAGGAAATAGAGAAAAATAGCATATAAAAGTTGCATTATTTTTAATTATCTCATCGTTTTTTCAACTTTTTTATATTGCTTTTAAGTTTATATATACTAAAAGAATGTATTGGGTTATTAATGGAAGTATCCTGTGTTTTAGAAGCTCTGTAATGATGCTCAAGTCAAGGTCTTTGGGAAGTGCTGCCAGCTGAAGCCAGGAGGAGATAGTTCTTCCTCTTTGGATAGCTCTATCACTTTATCTTCTGATGGAAAAGACCAGTGTCCCAAATACCAGGTAAGATCACTGATTTATTCATTTACAAGTTATTTTCATCACTTTCCTAGGGATCAGTTTATAGTAGCAACTTGACTGTACCTCCCTGAAGCGTAATTGTAGCTGTAGAGATGGATACATTTACTAAACAAGTAAGTTTTAAGAATTTAAGAATAAGAAAATACAGAGGTTATGGTATTGGTGGCAGATATTTTCTCCATCTTTATATTTTATTGAATACCCAGAATATCTTATTTTTGTACCCCTTTATTAAATAATAAATCAACACAGTTTGCCCATTAATTAAAGTGTAATTATAAAGATAAAATGCATATCTTTGTTTTTTACAAGTAACTGGATTTAAAATTTTTTTTTAGGATGTAAGATTAAATTAATCAGTAGCTACATAGAAACTTGTATATAAGCTTACTACATGAAATAAGATCAATTCAGTTTCATACTAAGTTCATGTCAGCTGCTGTGAATTTATGTCATCTAAAGGTTATGAAAATCAGACAGACTTTGTATTTAGTAGTACTAAATAGACTCTTGGTCATTGTGTTTATAAGAGATGATGCTCTTGGATAGAAATTTAACTTTGTATGCCATCAGTAAGGCATAATGTAAAAGGATTCTGAAATGACTAAGATCTGCATGTTAGGAGGTAATTCTCAGTTACACTCTGCCTTCCTCTCGTTTTACCTTTACGTTAGGCATAACACCTTAACAAGTACCTGACAACAGTAATATGCCATATAGCTCCTATATAACAGAAAATTATGAGATATTTTCTAATTTGTTAAGTTGTACAAAGATTGTAGATAAAAAAGGTAGTTATTGATTATAATCTCATTTTGTATCAGAATCCCACAACGTACACTTTTTAAAAAACAAAAAACAAAAGCATTCAGTTATACTTGATAAATTAGATAAAATATGATCTCTAGGAATTTGAATATTATCTTTGAATTACTACCAGGAGTGAGTAGCTGGAATGAGTAGACCCTTTAAAGAAAGCATCTAAAAGACAGCAGTGATAGCAGCACTTTGTTAATTCTATGACCTCATTGTGGATTGTCTTACCTGAAAATATATAACAGTGTCTGATATTCACGTTAACCATTTGGTATATGTTATAGCAGACTGGTTTTTAAAATTAATTTATTTACTTACAACCCAAATGCTGCTACTCAACCTGGTCCAACCATCACAGGGTCCCTCCTCCCACCCCCTCACCTTGCCTCTGAGAAGGTGGACACCCCCCTGTGTATCCCCCTACTCTGACACATCAAGTCTCTGCAGGATTAGGCATATCCTCTCTTAGGCACATCTCCTGCATAATGTGCTGGGGCCTTTGTCCAGCCCTTCCTCTTTTTTTGGTGGCTTACTTTCTGAGAGCTCTCGGGGGTTCAGGTTAGTTGACACTATAGGGCAGACAATGAATTTTAATATCAAATTATATGATTTTTATTAGATTATCTCCATGGAATGCTTAATTGAACTATAAATGAGGATTAGTCACAGACTATGAATTGTTTTCCTTTCATAACCAGTCTGGAGTCATGTGATGCATGGGATTTTCTGACTTGAAGATGTATGTCCTCAGAAAAAGTCCAGAATTCCCTTATCTTTCAATTTCATTAGATATATAATGTGTTCTGTTGCCCCCCCCCAAAAATAGCAACTCCATTTCTTGTGATCTGCATTTGAATTTCATTGACCAATTCTTTAAAGTATATGTGAGTCAGTAGTTCTGAAAATTGCTACTCCAAAATTGCCACTCCTAGACCATCTTACATCAGTGAGTGAGAGTATGAAATAACATTCCTTTCAGTTGGGCACATTGATGTCTTAGAACAAACTGGGCTTCAGAAATTAAATAGAGAGGGCTGCTAACACAGCTTAGGGAATACAGGTACTTGCTGTTCAAGCTGAGTTCCCTTCCCAGGACCCACATAGTGGAAGGAGAGAATTGAGTCCCAAATGTTGTCCTGGGACTTCTACTTTTGTGCTATAGCATGATGTATCCACAAACAACCACACGTAAATAATAAATAATATTTTTAAGACAGGGTCTCACTATATAACCTCGGCTAGCTTGGAACTCTATGTAGACTATATAGTCTTCAGACTTAGAGAGATGGTCCACCCTACCTCCTGAGTGCTGGGAGTAAAGGCCTGCACCACCGGCTACATTTATTTTTAAATTGAGCAGAGAGTACTTTGTATTAGTAGTTAGTGATGTTTGCCATGGTGCATAAATACTAACAAAATGGATATTTGATTTTTTTAGTGATTTTATAATTCTGGTGGCAGCAATTAGGGTACAATATCAAGTTCTTTGAAGAAAAAAGACATTTCTAATATTTGAAGTAAATCTTTTCGTTGTCTCCTAAGTGCTGGGATCATCATACCTAGCTTAAGTCTTTTTCTTAACTAAACTTTTAGTATAGAATGCTTTGTTTGTTCTTGACTATAGATATGATGTTGTGCAGCAGATCTCAAGAGTTTATTTTCAGTTTCTTGACTGGAGCTTAATGCCCATTGATTAGTAATGTTTCATTTCACCTTTGCTAAGGTCCTGGGGACTATCAATTCTGTTCTTTGGCTCCATGAATTTGACTTTCTTAGATACCTCATAGAAGTGGAAGTGTATACAATACTTAACTTTCTATGATGACCTTGTTTCATTTAGTTTCATTTAGTTTGCTGCCCTTAAGAATCATCTGTGGAGGCCTGGAGAGATGCCTCAGTTGTTAAGAACACTTGCTGTTCTTCCAGAGGACCAGGGTTTAATTCGCAGCACTTAAATGTTGGCTTACAACTAACTATCTGTAACTCCAATCACATGGGATCTGATGCCCTCTTCTGGCTTCCAGTGGTATCACACATTTATGTGGTGCACAGATGTACATGCAGGCAAAAGATACTTAAAAATGATATAACTTTTAAAGTATATAAAAGATTTATTTATGATAATGCATACTCAAAAATGTTTCTCTCAGGCTGAAATATATTCCACTATATGTATACTATATGTATATATACTTCATTTTCTTTGTCATTTTTTTTTTTATAAACCACCTTGAGGTAGTTTTTATGCATGTTATGTAGAGTCTGGTTTTATTTTTTGCATATGAATATCCAGCCTTCCCAGCAGCATTTCTTAAAGAGACTTTCCTTAGTACTTATCTTGAAGATCAGTTGACTGTGTTGGTATGGATATATTTCTGGGTCTCTGGTCCCATTCCATTGATTTGTTTATCTTTCTGTTGGCCCCATACTGTTTTGTTTACTATAGATTTATATTATATTCTGAAATCTGTTTGTGTGATAACTTCAGCTTTATTGTTTTCTTTCAAGGATAATTTCACTATTTGTGATCTTTTTAAAATATTATTTTAGAATGTTTTTCTGTGTTTGTAAACAAGTATCATTAAATCTATAGATTACAAGTGACCTTTTTTAAAAAAAATCATGATAGTTATAAATTGCTCTATTTGTGTTTGCTTCTTTGCCATAATGGAAGTAGTAAAAACTATACTGTCTGCTCTACCCTTGTTACCTACTGGAGAAATGTTATATATATATATATATATATATATATATATATATATATATATATATATATGGGTAAGACATGATGCACATGTTGAGTTTGGATTAGCAAGATGGCTTAGCAGGTAAAGGCATTGGTCACCAGGCTTCACAGCCTAAATTCAATCCCTAGACCCACATGATGGAAAGGACCAACATGTGCAAGATATGACCCCCGCTCATGTGCACTATGCACATCCACTTTTGTACATGAGTAATTGTACAAAAAAGTTTATTTGAAGTTTTAATTATTTTTAGTACCAATATCCTATTAGTGACCTAAATACTCCTTAGTAATTGGTCTGACCTGTTGAAGTATGTTATTTTTTTAAAGACTTATTTACTTTTATTTTATGTGTGTGAGTGTTTTACCAAGATTTATGTATGAACTCTACACATATGCCTAGAAGGGAGATTTCCTGAAACTGAAGTGACAGGTTGTCATGAGCTTCCATGTGGGTTCTGGAAACCAAGCCCAGGTGTTCTGCAAGAGCAGCAAGTAGTATTAACTATTAAGTCTTCTCTCCAGCTCTGAAGTCTGGGACTTTTATGTAATCAAATTCTGTGCAACTCCTTCTTTCCCTCCCTCCTTCCCTCTCTTCCTTCCTTAAATGAGTCAGAATCTTCCCAAGTATCCAACTTGAGTTCAAACTTGAGATATTCCTGCCTTAGTCTTCTCACTGTTAGGATTATACATACTACCATACCTACCAATGCACTTTTAAAAATGAGTAAAATTTCTGTTTAATGATACTGTTGAGTTTAATTTAGGAAATTACATGATGAAGAACAAATTACGGAACAGTTTGTATAATGTAGAATTAAAGTTATAAAGACAATTAATATTAGAAATCATTATAAGGCTTTTAATTATTTTGTTTCATTTTTTATTTTAAATTTTATTCAGGGTTCTCGGTGTTCTTCTGATGCCAATATGCTTGGAGAGATGATGTTTGGCTCAGTAGCAATGAGCTACAAAGGATCCACCTTAAAAATTCATCAGATCCGGTGAGGGGGTTCAGTTTTTCTTATGTTGTACTCATTGTAGAAGGCCAGGTTTTTTGGAAATGAGATGATTTCTTAGTTCTTTACTCAGACTGAGCTTGTCAGATCCCAGCTTATGATGTCCATAGTCTTAGTACTTCTGTATCTCAGCCATTGTGATGTTGTCATGAAATCTCTGCAACTTACATTTTTTTAACTTACAATAAGTTAAAAGTCATGTATTTAGTTTAAATCTCTTCTGTCATTCTGTGTTCTTTCATAGCTCGCCTCCACAGCTTATGCTTAGCAAAGTTTTCACCGCACGGACTGGCAGTAGTATCTGTGGGAGTCTCAATACGTAAGTGCTTGTGGATGCAGGGGGATTGATATTTAAGGTACACAAAGATAAATATTAAAGATCTTTTTAAATTATAGCACAATTTCAACTCTATATCTTGCTCAAGTTTGAAAGTTTATGGAGTCCAGATTACACACCCTTTCTGAATATGACTGGATATATAGATGTGATTTCTTTTTCTGTAGTTTTCCAGAAGGTTTGTTAGAAGCAAAATGTTGAGCACATCTCCATCCTAGATGGCATGCTGCTTTTCAGTCTTACTCTTCTGAGCTGATCACCATTCACACCTTTACATTCTTCAGTGTGCAGAGCCCCACAGACTCGAATGGCCTTGGGTAGCCATGTCACTGTTAAATCAAAGTCATCCCCCCCCACACACACACACACACTACACATATAGAATAGCTGTGGGGAGATTATAAGCTGTTCTCGCTTAGACTAGAACAGTGACATAGAAACAAGGTTGGGCCTCCTAAGGCTAACAGACTATGTAGCAGAACCCTAGTTCTGCACCAGTAAACAAAGTGCTGAGTTAGGGCCATGGTTAGGTTAGTGGGGTCCACAGGTGCCAAGTCAGAGCACTGACTAGCTTGAATCCTGGAGGAATCCAAAGTCTAAGTGCGTGAGGAAGCAGCAGGGAACCTACCTGCTCTAGAGAAATTCTTTTGAGCCTTTGAAAGACTTCTGTTTTGAGAGGCTCTAATAAAGGTTTCTACTATCTGTAGCTTAATTTTACCTTTCTTTTAGGAAGGAAGGAAAAGGTAGATTTTTAAAAGAATATTGGGAATACTTTAAAAATTTTTGCCAAACTTTTTAAATTTAATACTGTAGTAGAAATGAAATAGTCCTCCTTTTTTCCCCTAAATTTTCTAAATTCCTAAAGTTTATGGAAAGCACAGTAATTTTACTTTTGCTCTTCTTAAAGAGAATAAAAGAAGTAATATACACCATTTTTAATGTGTGATGATTTGATTGCTGTTCCTGCTGCTCTCCTTCCCGTTTTCTGTTCCCTTCCTCACCCGCAAGTCTTCTTTGACCATTTCCAACCCCAAATGTTAACACAATAATTTTAGTCCAAAATATGAGGGAAACCTTGTCTGTTCTGTATGTCAGTGTCAGCAATTTATTTCTAAAAGAGCCACATTTTTACTTTTCCATGTGTGAGCTGTATAGTATGCTGTAGTTTCCTACTGCTGACCTTACAGCAGTAAAGCAGCAACACACAAATGAGTAAGCATGAGCTTTCCTCCTGTCAAACTTCGCTTATAAAACGTACATCAGAGGGGCTGGTGAGATGGCTCAGTGGGTAAGAGCACCCGACTGCTCTTCCGAAGGTCCAGAGTTCAAATCCCAGCAACCACATGGTGGCTCACAACCATCCGTAACAAGATCTGACTCCCTCTTCTGGTGTGTCTGAAGACAGCTACAGTGTACTTACATAAAATAATAAATAAATCTTTAAAAAAAAAAAAAAAACGTACATCAGCTGTAAATGGCCTTCAGGTACAGCTTACTAACTGTAAGCTTAGGTGATTATAGATTCATCATCATAGTTTATACTTACAGTCTTAATGGTAGTAGTTTTAACTTTAAAGAGTTTTTAGCTAATATATAAAAGGATAGGTTTCATAGTGATCTTTTCATTCCATTATATTTTGTTCATATTCAACCTCTATTATTCTTCCTATTCCCTTTACCTCAAATATTTCAAAGTTTTACACTTGAAATTTCATAGGGATGTGTGAAGCATTATCATTAAATGTATTTGGAATTTGTTTGTTTGTTTGTTTGTTTGTTTTTTCCTCTGTAGTCTGCAGGACAGTCTTGAATTCATCAATCAGGACAGTAATACATTGAAAGCTGATAGCAGCACAGTTAGTAATGGGCTGCTTGGAAATATAGGTAGGTGGTTTATTTTCATTTTATAAAGTTTTAAAATGTTAACAGTATAAGATTTGAAGTTACTTCTTGATTATATAGATTTCTTGTATAACCCAAGAGCTTCTAATGGTGTAAACAGAAAGGTTGTTTAAATTTTACATGTATAACCTTTCTATTATTTGGAAAACATTTTTTCTTAGATTTTAATGTAATATTTTGTATCTGTAAAAAGAATTTGTCTTTATTTTTTTTAATTAGTTGTATTTTTGGAAGATTATGTCATTGATATTGAAAGCCATTACCAGCTCTCTGGAATATTTTAGTTGGGTAAAGACTATCCCTACTCTCTTCTCTAACCTAAAAGTCATTTTAAAATGGTGTTCATTTTTATGAATTGTGCTTCATATGAGTAGATGCTCAAACAATGATTTTTAAGAAGCATATTAAAATAATAGCTTAATTTAGTTAATTATGGTTCACAATGTGTGATGCATTTTAAAATGACATAGTATTTCTGCAACTTCTTCTCTAGAAAGCATAACTAATTTACCGCTTGATAATATTTCTGATGCATAATATCAGGGAGTGGACAGCCACCCTTACTTAGTAAAAACTTTTTTTTAGATGATTATTTTTCTTTTTTAAGACATGATTTTATTGAGATATGATTTCAGACTTTTCTAGCACTTACTATGTAGCCCTGAGTAAATTTTATCTTTAAATGTATGTATCTTCAAGTAAGGTGCTGTTAGGCCTTTGCTGTGGTTTAGTATTAGTGTGGAGCCTGTTTTCTAGCCCATGTGCAGGGATGACAAGTGTGTGGCAGCATGCTTGGCTGTGGCTAATTTTTATAAATACAATAAGCTGTATTAGTAGAAAATGCAGGCTTTTCTTTCTCTCCCTGTTTCAATGGTATAGCATTGTACTCAATAAATATTGTTTTTAAATTTGTTTTTTCAAATGAGATGCTATTAAGCATTCACTGTGGGTTATCAGGCCTATTTTATAATGTAGGTCAACTTATAGAAAAAGTTTTTTCTAGTTTACTTGATTTTAATTACTGATTTTAATGAAGTAAAATTGCAACAAAGCAAAACTTTAGTCCCAGCCCTCAGGAGGGAGAGGCAGGTAGATCTCTGAGTTCAAGGCCATCCTGGGCTTCAGAGTGAGTTCTAGGACAGCCAGGGCTACACAGAGAAAACCTGTCTCAAAAAACAAAAACAAAAAATAAGAAAGAAAAAAAAAAGAAAGACAGACAAACAGAAAAAAAAAACTGAACAAAGAAATACCTTTTTAAAAAATTGTATATTATTTTAAAATTCCAAGGACTTAATGAAAGTGATTCATTTTAACAGTGCACATGAATCAATAGTTATGAAAGTAACTTATACTGTTACTGAAGAGATGGCTTAGCAGTTAAGAGCACTGGCTGCTCTTCCAAAATGTCTTGAGTTCAATTCCCAGCAACCACATGGTGGCTCACAACCATCTGTAACGGTGTCCAATGCTCTCTTCTGGTGTGTCTGAAGACAGTACAGTGTACTCACATAACATAAAATAAATAATCTTTAAAAAGGGTTTTATTAAAAAAAGTAAGTCATACTATGGAGGCTAGATGTATTTGATCTTTCTCTTGAAATATAGAGGAGAAATGTAATCCATTTAATCAAGATACAGCCTTTAAATAATGCATGGCTTTCAATTCCACACTCTTTACTGTGAATTAAGGATAGTTGAGACCTATTTCTGACTTTATGTTTCCAGTTGACTAATCAAGTATTTTTTTAAGCGTCCGTAATATGGCAAGCACTCTAGTAGACCCTGAAGAGGTGGTAAGCTAACACAGTTTCTGCCTCAGTGGATTTGTAGTTAGTGAGCATTAGATAAAAACTACAATCACAGAATGCTATAGAAGATTAAACTTATATGGTTATGATTAAAATGTAAGCATGAATTCCCTCTTGGAGAATTGTGGAAGACTTTGTTGAGCATAGGACACCTAAATTTGAGGAGTTATGTATATAGTTCTTGGAAAGAACTGCCTTGGAAGAAGCAGTAGAACATATCAGACCAAGGACACACCACCACGAAGCATGGGAGTAACTTCATGTGAGTGGAGCACACTCATTCTACTGAGGGAAGGGAAGGGAAGGGAAGGGAAGGGAAGGGAAGGGAAGGGAAGGGAAAAGGGAAAAGGGAAAAAAGGGAAAAAAGGGAAAAAAGGGAAAAAAGGGAAAAAAGGGAAAAAAAGAAGGGAAAAAAGGGGAAAAGGGAAAAGAAGGGAAAAGGGAAAGAAGGGAAAGAAGGGAAGGGGGGAGGGAAAAGGGGGAGAGGGGGGGGAAAAGGGGGGGAGGGGGGGAAAGGGGGGAGAGGGCAGGAAAGGGGGAAAGGGGGGGAAGGGAAAAAGGGGGAAAGGGGAAAGGGGGAAGGGAAAGGGGAAAGGGAAAGGGGAAAGGGAAAGGAAAGGGAAAAGGATTGAGGTAAGGGTGTGGGGAAGGATTTGAAGGGAGGAAAGGGAAGGGAGACATGATATTAAAACACAGTCTCAAAAATAAACAAAAAAATGAAGAAGAAAAGAGAATTGAGCAAGAGCAAGATGGCAGAGGGCACTGTGGGCCACAGCAACAAATTGACACCCATGCTTCATGTTGTCACACACCAGTGAGGACATGCTAGTTTAGTTTCCTCACTTGTTTTCTAAAGCAAGTGCCATGACACAGTTAGCCACCCAAAGTTTTCACTACTGGAAATTACTGCAAGGAAGAAAATGAGTGAGGTCGGAAAAGCCAAAGTAAACATACTTTGTGATGCATGTCTGACTCTGAAGGACTGTAAGGACTGTAAAGGAATACAGTATCAAAGATGACGTATCCACCCGTGCCCCAGCCGGTGATAGCTGTCTAAGGAGGAAGGCCTGGTTGTCAGAAATGCCTTGTGTCTCCCCAGAAAAGGCCTGGACTTAGTATCCTCTGTATTTAATTATTGGCTGAGAGTATGTTATGGGTAATATATAACCTTTCACAAATGTCCAATAGATTTTAAAGCACAATTGAAATCTTTTAGATACACTCCCAAGGCTTCAACAGAAAGTTGTTTTGAATCCAACAACATAATCAAATCTTATTTATATGTGCAAAAGAATGTGTAGTGAGTATAAGTAGTTGAGATTAAGATATGTCAAGAAAAAAATCTCATCTCTTATAGGTAAGTCAGTGGAAAACTGAAGACTTCACTGAACACCTGAAAGGGTCTTAGGGACGGACCACAAGGTGTCCTTTAACTACATTTCAAAAGCTGAACAACTGTAGGAACAGATACTTATTGAAGAAACATGAAAGAGATTTGATTATAGGTATTTTTGGAAAAAAGGAAACCATTGAGAGAATGAAATTAAAGCAAGATATAATTTTCTGAGAATATTGAGTTGGGACCCTGGCTGACTTAGAATTAGCTTTGGACGATAGGATGAACTTCTCAGAATTCTTGAGAAAATGACTAGCATCATAAGGTTTTACTGTTACCTATTATTTCACCTTAGGCGGGAATTGTCAGACAGGTAAGGATTTGAGTAACTTTGGAGGTGGAATGTTAAGAAGGGGACAGTTTCAGTCTGAAAGCTCTTTGTGCGTCTACACCAATGTCCACATATACAGCCTTTTGTAAGGAAGTGTAAAGGAGGAAGGAATTTAAAGACGTTAAATTTTGAAATAGCTAGAGAATGTTGAAGAAAGAGTTGAACATTGAGAAATGGAAGGGTTGCTGCATTATAATTGCAGAAATTTTTGTTGCAGAAAAAATAGTATCAGCAATTTGAGAAACACAGATGCTATTTAAAGCAAAAGGCTATCTGTCCTAGGTGTACAACTCCTACATAACTTCTTAGACTAGTGCTTATCAGCCTGTGACTTGCAACCTCTTTTGGGGGAGAGGTGTTGACTGAGCCTTTCATAGGAGGTCACATATCAGATATACTGCATATGAGATATTTGCATTATGATTTATAACAATTGCAGAATTACAGTCATGAAGTAGAAATGAAATAGTTTTGTAGTTGGGGTCACCACAGCATGAGGAACTGTATTAAAGGACCTCAGCATTAGCATGGTTAAGAACCACTTATTTAGACTGCCATAATTGAATAAAAGCAACATATAATTCTGCTTCCTGACTTGAGGATTGAATTCCTTCCCCACATCCACCTCCCCCTTTTTGTGGAGAGTGGATTTCTTTTTGTAGCCCTGACTGGCCCGGAACTCTCTATGTAGACCAGGCTGGCTTCAAATTCATAGAGATCTGCTTGCTTAGTTAAGATGTGTGCCACCACTCCTGGCCTTTATGCTTTTTCTTGTGGTATTCAGGCTGCTATTAGCTGCTATTATTTCTTTGTAGTTGTGTGTATGTGTGTGTGTAGAACTCTTGGGAATCTTGCTGTTATAGACTGTACTGTGTCTTCTGTTTTCATAGTGGTTAACTGCAGCTCTAAAAACATCAGTTTCTTCTGTTATTTATCACTTGGCTTGCAATAGCATTTTTTGTGCTTATTTGTCAGTAAAATTCCTTGATAAATGACTGTGTTCTTGTAGTAAATGCAGTAACATGGTCTTCTTACTGCATTTGCAGGAGAACATTGGAATCTTTAAAACTGGCTTTTGCCAAGTCGTAGTGTCCTCAATTCCAGCATTCAGGAGGCAGAGGCAGGTGGATCTCTGTGATATCGAGGACAGCCAAGGCTACACAGAGAAACCCTGTCTCCAAACAAATACTCCCAAAACAAAAGTAAAAACAAGTTTGGCAGACATTAAATTATGTAGCTACCATTACCTTTTGAGTGGTTAAAATGTTTTATATTAGGATTGAGCACTTGAGATAGTCCTACTTTTTGTAACAGAAGCGTATTTCTGTTGTTAAAAATGGATTTATTCATAAATAGGCATGAAACTGTTGTTTGATATAAACTATGACCAAAAGGAGAACTAAACTTTTCTAAAAGGAAAAATGACTTGAGTTGTTCTTGCTTTGGTTAAAAGTTCCCGTGCTTTACCTGTCGGTCTGCTCCTGTGTTGCCTTACCTCACCTTATTTTCCTGATGCAGTGTGGCTTCTCTAACAGGCCTCTTTCATGTGTATTTTGCATTTTTGCCATATAGGTCTTTCACAGTTCTGCAGCCCCAGGCGGGCTTTCTCTGAGCAGGGTCCGCTCCGCCTGATCAGGAGTGCCTCTTTCTTTGCAGGTTTGCCATGTGCTGTGTGGGTAGACTAGTTGGTGTGC
Source organism: Mus musculus (assembly GCF_000001635.26). Taxonomy (NCBI): domain Eukaryota; kingdom Metazoa; phylum Chordata; class Mammalia; order Rodentia; family Muridae; genus Mus; species Mus musculus. Next base: position 54,487,834 of record NC_000077.6, read on the forward strand.
CCTGGTGGCTAGAATCTCTAGTGAAGCTATGGAAACAAGAGAGTATAGAGAATGAAGTTGGGAGGTTATGGTTATAAGATAGCATTGCTTACAAAGTGGAGGGACTTACTGCTTTCCATTGGCTATGCACCTAAAGTTTTCACAAAATGTGTTATCAGTAGGATTGATATTTTTATGAGATTTCAGTATGTCATTTTTTTCTCAGTATGTCATAATTTTAAACTCTAGACTCTTAAAAGAAAAATTTAGTATGAGGTTAGCTTAGTAATTAGTTATACTGCCCCTTGGAAAATTTAACGTTATAATCTCTTGTTTCCATGGCTAAGTAGCTTTTGTATTGTAATTCACCGATTGCTGGAAATATCCAATCTTTATAATTGTTGCAAATTTTCTGATCTACACACTTCTCTAAAGACAACTTTTCTTGGAGCTATGATTTAGATGAACAAGCACTGTTCTAAATAAAAGGCATGTGGGCATAATTATTCATATCATTACATTGTTAACAGAGTGTGTGCCTTGCTTACATATTCAGGACTAGAGTCCTGTTGATTTTTTTCACACATTGCACACACACTGATCTTGCATTATCATTTTCTAGTAGAAATTATCAGTCCATAGATTTACTCACTCTTTATAATTATCAGTCTCCTCATCATTGGCCCAGCTACAGTTGAATTTGAAAACTTCCTGCCTGGGTCTCCTGAGTAATGGGATTATGAATATTTGTCACCACATCCAGCTATATCCCACTTGTTCTAATTAAAATTTATTTTACATGTAAACATTAGATATGAACAATACATACTTATCTTAGAAAACTTGGAAAATATAAAACTAGTTAAAAATATACAAGCTATGTTGCTAGCACTTACACTTGTTTGTTTTTTGTTTTTCTAGTGCTATGGATCAAATCTAGGGCAGTATATATGCCCTAGGCCAGTGCTCTATCACTAATTTACATCCTTAGCACCCCCTTCCTGTTTTTAAACATGATTGGTATCATACTATTTAAACAAAGTTATCAAACATCTAATACAGGGTTTTAAATTCTTACTTATTATGCTTGTGTTTAAACATTATTACAGATCGTAATCAGAGTTACTGGCCTGAGTAACTAACATCCATACTCTTCAATAGTATGCTTTTTTCCTTTAATAGTATGAACATCTATGTTTTTGAATATGTTCTTAGAATATGAAGTTTAGTTACTCAGTGCATTATATATCTTGGGTAGTTTTGCATCATGTGGTAAATCTTCAGATAAATCTAAAAGCTTGTTCAACTGAGTAACAGCTCCTGGTGTTGGGTGGTGTCATGCTATTGAAAAAGGAATGCAGTGAGATGAAGCATGATCTGGTTTGCGATTTAAAAGGAGCAACATCCACCTCAATAGTAATGTATTACATGACTGACCATTTGTTTTGATTTGTAGTTCACAGCAACCCAATGGACATGCCAGGAAGAGAACTGAATGAGGACAGAGACAGCGGCATAGCACGTTCTGGTAATGTCACAGACTGACCGCACTCTATTCTGAGATTGTTGTTAGCTGATTGATGTTGATTTTATTACTATCTCTGTCTTTTGTGATCTACTCTGTTCAAATTGGCATTTCACACAAGAGGATTGTTGAAAGGATAGAACAAAGTCTCTTAAATTTGACATTTTTAATGTTTACTATTAATATTAAGTGTGTTTGATTGGATGTACTCTATAAAGCAAATTCAATCTGTGTTCTGATAGCTAAATGTGACCAAGGATAGCTACAAGTATAGCCTAATACAAAAATCATAAATTTATTTAAAACATTGAGTTATTTTAGATTTTGTTTGTTTGTTTACTATATTGCATGGATCTTCACTGAAAGGACTCTGTAGATGACAGTATGGGGTTGCAATGTCAAAAGGTTGGACACTTCTGATAGAAGATCACAGACCATCATCTTAGGCTTAGTCAGGACAAGAAAAAAAATTGCTTAGGATACTACTTAAAAAACATAGTAATGCCAGGCGTGGTGGCACACGCCTTTAATCCCAGCACTTGGGAGGCAGAGGCAGGCGGATTTCTGAGTTCGAGGCCAGCCTGGTCTACAGAGTGAGTTCCAGGACAGCCAAGGCTACACAGAGAAACCCTGTCTCGAAAAACCAAAAAAAAAAAAAAAAAAAACTCAGCTGATTTTGATTGTTCAGAGGTTAAAATATATATTGGTTTGGTTCCAAGCTTCATATAACTGCAGCTCTGGGTGGATCTAAGTCTCTTTTTCTCTGGCACCTTCACTCTCATGCCCATTCCCTCACACACACACACACACACACTCACATTCTCTCTCTCTCTCTCTCTCTCACACACACACACACACATACACATGAAATTTAGAGTAATGAACATAAAACTTTAAAACAAATTATTAACATTTCCAATAAAATTGTACTTATTTATCATGTATTATTTTTGAAACACTTTTATACTGTACAAGTAGAATCTACTGGTGTGTGTCTGCTACCTTAGAATGCTCCAGAAAGTACAACAAGAACACAAGTGGTACATGAATGCTATAAATGACCCCTTTTAGTGCCATCCAAACACTTTCAAATCTTCTTCCTTGTTAAAACCCTACTGTATCAGTTCGACTGCTGTCAGGTTTCCTTTAAGAATGGTGAGGGTTCAGCCGAGTTAGTGGACACTAGGGTAGCATAAGAACTGATAGCTTGTTTCCAATAGCATTTTTTTTTCTGGGTTGTACAATGCCAAAAATTCTTGTCTTAGAGACTCTTGTAAATATAGTATTAATATACGAGTTTTCTCCTCTGAAGTATTCCTCCAAGTATACTTTAAAATGGAAAAATGAGACACATTGATGAAACAAAATAAAATATTTAGTTTACTCTGTTCAGTCTCTTGAAAAGAAACTTGTCGCCATAGTTCTTCACTGATTAATAGTCATACTTGTTCTTCTGCCACAACAGCATCTCTGAGCAGCTTGTTCATCACCCCATTCCCCTCCCCAAACTCTTCACTTACCCGAAGCTGTGCTAGCAGCTACCAGCGACGTTGGCGACGTAGCCAAACAACAAGTTTGGAAAATGGGGTGTTTCCTAGATGGTAAGTTGGAATTGAACAAGATTGACTAATTCCTTAAACATAAGTTTATGTAAGGTTTTTAGAGTTTGAGACTTTTTTGTGTATTTGAAGTCTGTAACTGGAAACTTAAAATTTTATTAATTTTTAATTGTAGTAAAACAGACTAAAACAATTTTCTGTGTTAATCATTTTTACCATATGGTTTAGAGACACTAAATACCTTTACACCATCACTACTCTTTTAAGTCCTGAACTTTTTCATCTTCCCAAACTGAAGCCCTGAAGCTATTACACAGAACTCCCTACTCCTCATTTGCCCTTTGTTAACTTTTGCACTTTAAAAATATTTAGTTTTAGGTCTGTCTAGATGTCTATGAGAATGTAGTCATTTGTGTACAGGTACCCATGGAAGCCAGAGGAAAATCCTTAAATCACTTATACATAGAGTTGTGTGCACATATGCCAGTGCACACAGAGATACATACATAAAAACAGGCTGTTTTGTGCTGCCTGACATGGATGCTGAGAACTAAACTTGGGTCCTCTGGAAAAATATTAAGTTCTCATAAAGACTGAACCATCTCTCCAGCACTACTATTTTTAATCTCCACAAACTTAATAGCTATAAATACCTTCCATAAGTGGAATCATGAAGTACTTATCCTTTTATAGCTGGCTTTTTTTGTTTAGTGTGTCTTTGAAGTTCACCCATGTTGTAGCATATATATATGAAAATCATATTTATAGCTAAATAACATTACACTAGAAGTACATTTGGGGGGCTGGAGGAATGGTGTTTGCTATGTAAGCATGAGAATTTGTGTTCAGATCCCCAGCATACTACCCATGTAAAGATTCAGGTGCACCTCTCTTATCCTATCACTGGGGAAGGAGAAGCAGAAGGGTTCCTGAAGATTGCTGGCCAGAACATTTAGCTGAATTGATGAGCTTGAGGCTCAGTGAAGAGACCTCATCTCAGAAAATAAAGTGGAGAATCATTAGGAAGATGTCCAGTGTCAACCTCTGACCTTTACATCCATACCTACATGTGTACATATGAGCCAATGCACACATAGATACATACCTTTTCTCTATTTGTTTGCGAATACATAGATGTTTCTTTTTTAGCTGCTGTGAACAACAATGCTATGAACATGGGTATATAAACATTAGTTTCAGTCTGAGCCTTATATCCTTTTGGGTATATGCCCAGAAGTGGGTTTACTGAGTCATATAGTCAGTCTGTTTTTAATTTTTAAGGAACTGCCTGCCATATAGTGACTGTATGATTTCACATTCACAGCAACAATGTCAAGACAGTTCTGAAATCATTGTATGTTCACCAACACATGATTTTCTGTTTTTAGTTATGTGTATGGAAGCCCTTAACTTCCTTTATATGAGGCATTGTGCCACTGAGTTGCACTCTGCCACTAAGCCACATTCTCAGTCCCACCCCTTAGTAATTTCCATCCTAATGAAACTGGAGTGAGTCACAAATGCTTTTTGGTCATTCATACATCATCTTTAGAGGAGTATATATTCAACTCTTTGTTCCAGCATGCTTATTTTATTGTTGTTGTTGATGAGTTAGGAGACATCTTTGAATATTCTGGGTATTCATTCCTTACTAGATACATGATTTGCACATATTTTCTGCCATTCTCTAGATTGTGTTTGCCAGCTGTTGATGATGATGTGCTTTGATACATTTTTTTTTTGCATCATCCAGTTCTATGTGGGTGTTGCCTGTGACATTTATGTTCTATCCAGGAAATCATTGCCAAAGTCAGTACTCTGAAGACTTTGCTTTCTTTGGAGAGTTCTGTGGTTAAGCGCTTCCCTTCTTGTCCCACGTGGTTTAGTGCTCTAATTTTTCATGACTCAGGCTGGGCAGCTTGCTCAGCCTCAAGATTTTCTTCCTTTAGCTTTTGCTAAAGTACAGCTGTAGGTTCAGAAACTTCATGTTTCCGCGTTTATTTCACTTGTTCTCTTTTATCTTAAAATTCAGATATTTTTAGCTTATTTTTTGAATTGGAGTTATCTGCTTCTTTAAGACTTCTAGTAAGAAGCAAGATTCAACCATTTCCAACTTGATTCTAGTAAAGTTTCTTCAAAAAAAAAAAGAAAAATAGATTTCTTAGAAAGGTAGCCATTATAACATTGTAAATTTATATTTAATTTCATAAAACAACAGAAGAGCTTTTATTCACCTACATTGAATTAGCAAGGAAATAAACTATTGATGTTTTAAACAAAAACATTTATTTTTAAGGTCTGTAGAAGAAAGCTTTAATCTGTCAGATGAAAGTTGTGGCCCTAATCCAGGAATTGTGAGGAAAAAGAAGATTGCAATTGGGGTAATCTTTTCATTATCCAAAGATGAAGATGAAAATAACAAATTCAATGAATTCTTTTTTTCACATTTTCCTCTCTTTGAAAGCCACATGAACAAATTAAAAAGTGCAATAGAACAGGTAAGTGTAGTACTTTGTATTTTATTTTTATCTTTTACTTTGCATTCTTTTTAATAAGAATTGTGTTTATTCATTTGGCAAAAATTTGGTAGGTGTCTTGAACTTACTTTACAATCTGCTCCAGGAGCTGCAAACAGATGCAGTGTTGTTAGAGGAGTTTCCTGTTTTAGTCAAAGGCCTCAGACAGTTTATTCATTAAGAAACTAAATCCTTAAGAGGCTACAGAACAATTGTAGCAACCAACTGAAGGGAAGTGCACAGGCACTCCTGAGTTTTCCTAAGCTAGCAGGGAGTGAGTAGGATAGTGAATACCTGTGCATTTGAGGTGCTGGAAGTGCTTTGAAGTGAAGTAGAGCAGTGTTTTTTTTTGTTGTTGTTGTTGTTTGTTTTTTGTTTGTTTGTTTGTTTTTTTAAATTCCTTTATCTTCCCATGGTTTTAGAATTAAGAGAACGATCATTAATGGACATAAGGTAGTAAAAGCATGGAGCTGATTTATTAAATAGGAAGAAAAGAGCCTCCAGACACTTTAACAGGTCAGGTCTGGAAACACGGTAGGCACAATGAAATAGAAAAGGACCAGTTGCTCGGCTAAGAGGAAAGTACTTTTGGAGGAAGCCAATGGGAAAGTGTTTTAAGAGGGATTAATTGTTATGTCAGATGCTTCTGATAGTATATGAAACAAATGTCTAAGCTTAGAAAATTGCAAAATACAGGAAAAAAACTAAAGATAGATAAAAATGAACAATTGGAGGTTTGGTTTTTTTAGAGTACAGAGGATGGAGAAATATGATTTTCTGATGTGAAGTCTTCATTTGGGCTTACTTAAAAGGTGTCTCTGTCAGGGTTTGGATGCATCCCTTTGTGACTCAGATAAAGTAGAAGCAAGTAAACAAACAAACAAACAAACAAAACTTAACATCTTCACTGCTCAGGGGATTGATTGGCAGTTGGCAGAAAATCTTCCCAGGCCAGGCCACTTGTATGCATATTGTATTCTCATTTGATAGAGATTAGTCTTGGTGTGTATTTTTAAAATTCAAACCACTAGCTTGATAATCATGGCAATATACATGTGGAAATATATATTGCAAAACTAATCTTATTTTGACTATGAATTATTTTAAATATATTTAATAATTTTTCTCTTTTTAAGTAATTTTCCTTTTAGGACATTTGTAATTTTTTACAATTGATGTTACTTTATAACTAATGCCTTGGTGAATTTTGCAGATTATTTTTGGCAAAGTTTTCCAAAAGTTGTACTAACTAATCAAATCTTTAATCTATGATCAAAGTTGTTTAGCCCTGCCACTGCATTTGGAAAGAGGAGGAGGAGTGATGTTGAGCCAGTTACAAAGAACCCTACGTATCTTATAGCTAGTGATGTGTGCCTATAATCTTTAAAGACTGTTTGGAGAGTTTACTGTAGAAAGATTAATTGAGCAATCTATTTAAAAGAGATTAAAAACTAGGGCAAGAAAATCATTTAGAATGTACCACAGGAACAAACTGGATTTTTCTGCCTCTAGAGAAGACACAGATTTTTGTTTAAATTAAGTCAATTAAAAATAGATAATTTTGCTGTACAAATGAGTTAATGCTGTCTAAATTTTTCAAGTTAGACATTAGTTATATATTTTTTTAAGTTGGCTGCTCTTCTTTTGTGTAGATTATTAACATCAAAGTTGATATATTTGTACCTGAAACATTTTTAGTGACTTGAAAAATTTTTTATAGTGATTGTAGCTTGGGGTTGGAACTTTGCTTTGCTTTGCTTTGCTTTGCTTTGCTTTGCTTTGCTGAGATTGGTCTTACTCTATAGTGCAGGCTGGTCAGGTGCTCCGTGCTGTCTTCATTTCTCAGGAGCAGTATGCATCACCTACTTAGAAAAGAATTTTACACTGAGTATAAAGTTTGGTGGGCAGTGTAAGAATTAAAGGTCACTGTAAGTGTTTTCATGTTTTAATGACTTGACCTTTCTACAGTCTAGAATAATGATTATAGAATGATGAAACTGAATGGACACATTTACTTTAATGAATGTAACTTGATAATAGAAATGATAAAGAAATTGATAGAAGTTAATAAGCATTTGTTCTAGAACCAACTTGCAAAATACTCTTATTATTTCACTGATTTTTGTTTCTAAGCACCATGGTAATTATTTTGAAGTCTACAGTACTTTTTGAGATTTGTGATGTAGTTTTAAAATGTTAGCAAGGTTGAAGAACAACAGCAAATTCTGTCAAAAAGAACATTTATTTTACCAGTTGCAAATGTCTTAACATTGAGTAAAACAGTGGCTTTCTTTTTCCTCCTAGGAAGCTGTCCTTAGAATAATGGAACCTTAAGCAAACAAACAAATAGTAAATAAATAAATGGGGTCTTGTTTAACCAGTTTGAAATTACATAAAGAATGCAGAATTAAATTCTCATTGGCAAAGTTAAATTTTCTTTTTTAACCTCTATCATTTGAATCCCGATCCACTTTCTTTCTACCTATATGAAAGCTTTTCAGTTTCCATTGGATATGCTTTTAAGAAAACAAGTACCTAGCATAGTTGTAGTTTAGTGAGAGAGCCTATCTAGCTGTCCAGGGGATGGATTTGGGTTTTCTGGGTTTTTTTTTTTTTTTTTTTTTAGAATTGACCAGAATGAGACAATTAGAGGGAAACAAGCAAATACCATGTTATAACCTGAGATTCCTGAGTTGAATTGTATTAAATTTCAGATTTTTCAAAAGGTATTAAGAATGTGAAATACTATGAACTCTGTTAACGAGTTCCTGTGTATTTTGTTTAGAGAAAAGGTATCTTATAGCTAGTTGTAGTGATGTGTGCCTATAATCCTAGCAGAGGAGAGGCTGAGACTGAAGGAGTACTAAAATGTACCACTCTGAGGTACATAGTCCCAGGGTAGGCTAGTTTACAGAGTGAGTGAGTCCTTGTCTCAAAAAGTCAAAAGTAGATTTTGTTGTTGTAGCCCGCAGACTGTCAGTATTCTTTGTGTGTTGATGTTTTGCAGTTTGTTACCACGGAGACATTTTGACAATTGAAATTTTGAAATTTTGTAACAATCATGAATGACCAAAGTACAGGAGAGAAAACCACTGTAGATAATAATGTGTGTTAAGGTTTTGTTTTTTTTCCTCCAGTATTGTGACTTGGACTAGTATAAGAATTAACTATGTAGTGATTGTTTTCAAGGCAATGAAAATGAGCCGGAGATCAGCTGATGCCAGCCAGAGAAGTTTGGCATACAATCGAATACTTGATGCCCTGACTGAGTTCAGGTACTTTACTCCTCACTTTGCCCACGACAGAGTTGTTTTATAGTATGCTTAGGAAAATAATTTATGTACATAGGAAGATATTTACCTTGTTTAAATAAGATTTAGCTATTTAGATTTCTTTCTCTTTTTGTTTTGTTATTGGCACTTTTTCTTACTTGTTTTTCAGACAGGGTCTTACTGTGTTGCCAAGGCTACTTTCAGTCCTCCTGCCTTAGCCTCCAGAGTGCTAGAAATGCATTTTTACATTTCTTTCATGTTCTAGCCATATGAGAATGTAATTCAGTCAGGCTGTTGGCCATTATGTTGTTAAATCACATTTGGGAGTTGTTGGGATGTAGCTTTAATCCTAGACCATTTGAAACACACATATGAGAAGAGTTCCATGTTTGAACAGAAGTATAGATTGTTCTGTCAAGATAGGTATAGGGTTAGCTTAGTTCAAGTGAAACTTCATTAGCCTAGTTAGGGCATCCATTTCTTTAGGCATAGTAAGGTAACTAGAACAATGAGTACATCATAACTAAATTTTAAAATGTGTATGGGGGGGGCACAAGAGGTGGTGACTTTGCAGTTGAGATCATGTACTACTCTTGCAGGAGGATTCATGGTTTTCAGCCCACACATAGCACCTTACAACCATTTATAACCTCAGTTCTAGGGAATGTGATGTTATCCTTTGGTCTCAGAAGACACCACATGTGATGCATATGTATATAATCAGGAAGCACTCACAGAAATTAAAATATAAAGTTTATATTTTATTACTAATTTGTGTTATATTAATATTTTATAGCATTCTTAATCTATAAAATTCTTGTTAAAAAGATTTTTTAAAAAAATTTTTCCTAAAATATCTTTAATTCTTCATTGTTGTTTGGGGATTTTTGAGACAGGATCTCACTATATATCCCTGACGGGCCTGGAACTCACTTTGTAGGCCAGGCTGAACCTGCACTCAGAGCAGTCCTCTTTCCTCTCTCAAGGGCTGAGATTGCATACATGTGCCACAATGCCCAGCAAAATGTCTTTAGTTCTCACTCATTTAAAAGTTCTCACCAGTGATTTTTAGTAAGTTGGGAGAGCATTAAAACAAGTCACAGCAGAGAACTTATAAATGAGTAAGAACTAAGGACATTTTGCTGGGCTGGAGAAAGGAGAGTCGTCTGGAAGCTCATGAGCCTACTGGCCTGGAGTCTACAGTGTAGGAGAAACGAGAGAGCCTGTGTCACTGAGGGAGAAAGTGAGAACTAGCTCCTATAAGCTGGCTCCTGACTTCCATGGATGTGCTAGAGCATTCTCTGGCTAAAGGAAAACTTGCATGGGCAAAAGAATTCTTTTCCTTTTGTAGATTCTAGTTGCTAAAGAAGTTTACTGAGACAGGTAATAGAATTTTTGGAGATTTCAAAGAATTTTCTAGCGTTATACTTTTTAATATAGTTTGTGCCCATAGCCGTATGAGGCTATTTATTTAATACAACTTGAATCACTTTAGTTCCTCCATCTCAGGACTCATGTTTCAGTTGTTCTGTTACTGCCAATGGTCACTGCACAGGCATTGCTAATGTAGTGCGTTTGCATCGAGGTTGGAAACTGAAAATGCTGCTGTAGAGACTGGAACTACTGTTGTGTGGATGCCAGATTTACTTGTTTCTTTCTCTTTTTAATTTTAATTTTATTTTTCTACTTATTCACTTTATTTCCCACTCACTGCCCTCCTCCCAATCACCCCCTCCCACAATTTCTCCCTGGCCCCCTTCTCCTCTGAGGGGGTGCCCCGCCTCCCCGTGTATGCCCCATCCCTTCACTTCAAGTCTGTGCAAGGCTAGGTGCTTCCTCTCCCACTGAGGCTAGACAAAGCAGCCCACATACAGGCAACAGCTTTTGGGATAGCCCCTGCTCCAGTCGTTCAGGACCTACATGAAAGCCAAGCTGTATATATGTGCTGGGAGGCCTAGGTCCAGCCGGTGTATGTTCTTTGGTTGGTGGTTCAGACTCTGGGAGCCCTGACTTACTTACCAGATTTACTTGTTCCTAAAGCTTCTAAAACTCACCTTGGTTAATATAGTGAATATCTTAGTGGAATAAATACTTATGTAAAAGGAGAAAATTAACAAATATGCTTTGAGGGCTTCAGGATAGAGTATGTTAGGACAACTAGGAAAGCACTGTAGTGACTGTGCAGTGGTCTTTCCTTTGTTGAAAGGCAAGAGAGAGATACAATAGATGCTATGTGTCTGGTGTTCTCATCCTCCTAATGTGTGTCATTGGCATGGTGACACAAATTGGCTGTGTTGGTAGATGGATGGGTAGCTGGGTTGGTTTTGTTTTGTATGTGCTAATAATTTGTACTTGGCTTATGTAAAACATATATTTTAGAACTTTAATGTAGGAAGGGGATCCAGAAAGAACCTAGTACAATCCTTTAGCATAATAGATGGGAAAAACCTGGTGTCTAAAGTAGGAAAATAATGTGATCTAAGGACACTGTCAGTGGGGGAAAGAACCAGCACCAGGCCCAAAGCTAGCGCTTCACCTTCACCTACAGAATGCACTCCATGCCACTAGCTGATGGTAAAGAAGGAAAAGCGGGGTGCATTGACCTTTTTTTCCCCTCCCTCAGAAATTCTAATAATCTAGGAGAAAGTCTTCAGTTGGCAGTATAGCCTTTAAGATTATGTTATTTGGAGAACCATAAATTTTACAATGTTTTTTCTTCTTTTTAGAACAACAATTTGTAATCTTTATACAATGCCAAGAATTGGGGAACCTGTCTGGCTTACAATGATGTCAGGGACTCCAGAGAAGAACCAGCTTTGCCATCGTTTCATGAAGGAATTCACCTTTCTAATGGAAAATGCCTCCAAAAATCAGTATGGCTTACTTTATTTATTTGGTTAACTATATATGTTACTTTACTATAACTGTGTCTGCATTGAAGGCAAGCTTAATTATAGAATTAGGAGAATAACTCTTTGTCTTAATTATTACTTATTTATGGCTAAGCTATCCTAAGATGATCCAATGATAGGATATGGAAGAGTACTGCAGAACTATATGAATAAAAACGAGCATATCTTTATGCTTAATTAAAATTCCTGATGTTAGAGAATTTCCCCAAGGATTCTAATTTTGTGTGTGTATGAATTGCATTCATTTATGATAATTTTGTTTCATGAAGTGTAAAAATATAAGGAAGGACTCAGATTCCATTGTTAGAATTTTATTTCCTTGTGAGTGACAAGGCGACTTTCCTCAAACACTAAGCAGAAGTGGAGGTGAGCTGGGCTGCAGTGAGAGCAGCTTGCTGGGCCGACCGAGCGACCGACCAACATGCTGGGGCTTGCTGTGAGATTCTCCAGCTGTTTTACCCTAGTTTCCTTCTTACTGTTTCTCAAGCTTTTACTATACACAAGTGACTCAGATGTTGTCATCCTAGTTAATGATAAAGGTTACTTAATACTTTCATTCACTTATTTCCCACCAACTGGAAATTTGAAAATTAGGGACCTGTTCACTGATTCATTAGTGAACTGGGCAGATTAAATACTGAAAATGATTCATATTAAGTAAAAAGCTTTTTTTGTTTAATTTTTTTAATTGTAATCTGAAATTGCCAGTGTTTTACTATTAAAGTTTGAATTGCTTTTCAAGAAAACATAAGGGCTCATTTCCCAGTTGGTGTACCTGTGTTTTCTTCTCACCTCTTCTTTTTAATAACTGCCACTGAGTAACCTTTGAATACGCATTCTCATTGTTTACTCTAGCAAACATTTTATTTATTTAAAGTTCAGGAGTGCAGATTGGAGTGTAATAGAATACATTTTGTTTTCAGATTCTTGCCAGCTCTCATTACTGCAGTTTTGACCAATCATCTTGCCTGGGTTCCAACAGTCATGCCAAATGGACAGCCACCTATAAAAATATTTTTAGAAAAACATTCCTCTCAGAGTGTGGGCATGTTGGCAAAGACTCATCCATATAACCCTCTTTGGGCACAACTTGGTATGTAGTCTGAACATCATATACTGTATATAAACCTAAAACTCACTTTTAAGTAAAAACTAACTACACTCCTTCCTTTTGTCAGTTTTATTCTAGAGTGTCTCTCTGATACTCGCCCTTTCACAACTGCTAAGCTGTCCTGTTGTCTTCTGCCTGCTCACATTCCTTAAAGCTAAAGAACTGTGGGTGGAATAGAAGGAGCACACTGTAGCTGCTTTAACTTTGATATATTAAATTAATATCAAATTCTGTGGTGATTTTTTTTTTTAGTGCGTAGTTGTATCTAAGGCTCTGTGCACAGAGCATAAGAGAATGTAAAGGCAGATGAATAATGTTATCATTTCAAGAGATTTATACTCATGATACTATAGGCAGCATGTATTTTTTACAATAGTTGTAATGCATTAATAAATTATGTGAAATGGAAGTTGAGTGGTAGCTAAGGCAGGGAAGTTAGTCTTTGCACAGTTGGGCACATCTGCCTGAGACGCTTTACAGCAGAAGAGATAAAGAAGGCTGAGCTCCGTACAGTGAGGGATTCTGACCATTCTAGTGTTAAACTATTGTGCAGTGAAGTTTAGGCGAGGGCTTTAGAGAACAGCCATGCAAAGGTTAACTTTAAGAAGATGAAGTGGAAGCCGGGCGGTGGTGGTGCACGGCTTTAATCCCAGCACTCAGGAGGCAGAGGCAGGTGGATTTCTGAGTTCGAGGCCAGTCTGGTCTACAAAGTGAGTTCCAGGACAGCCAGGGCTACACAGAGAAACCCTGTCTCAAAAAGCCAAAAGAAAGATGAAGTGGAGAGAGTCAGGTGGGACCTTCCATGAAAGACTCACCAGGCCAAAGCAGTTTCAGTTCATTGGATAGTTAGTGAGAATTGAGAGGATTATGTTATTGTAATGATATTGTAATATTCTAGCCAATTTATTAGCCAGAGGAAAAAATTTATCACAATTCTGTCTGCAGCATATATTTACTCAAGATTCATGTTCATTCTTTCAAAAAAATATTCTGCTTTATAACACAAAAGTAAAGGATTTTAAATAAACATATTGAAAACTTGTAAAAGGGATTTGTATTGATGTATTTGTTCGCATTTGTAAGTTTTTGTTTTGCACTTGAGCTAAAGGTTTGATTTGACCCATAAAACAACAACAACAACAACAAAAAACCCCACAACTCCTCCTACTGTGCTCCATGCCACCACTGTCCCTCTCCTCAGCCTGCAGCAGACACTGTGTTTTTCCTTTCTATATTTGATTATGACTTCCTTTATATGTCCTTTGTGTCACACCTGTTGTAGAGAATATTCTTATTTTTAAGTTTGACTTTGAGAACTAGCTCTTTGAGGTTTTAAAACCACACAGCTGTTTAGAAACACAGCTAAAAAAACAAAAACAAAACCTGTTCACCTTTCTCCCTGGTTAAAACCTCTCATCTTATCCTACTTTCTTGAATAATCAGTCATCTTTTAAAGTACTTAAGAGTAAATTATGAACTTGTATGAGGAGGTTTCTCATGATTGAAAGACTGTTTAGCTGTGTATTTCTTAACTGATCTTTTTTATTGCAGGAGATTTGTATGGCGCTATTGGATCTCCTGTACGGTTAGCAAGAACTGTAGTCGTTGGCAAACGACAAGACCTGGTCCAGAGACTGCTTTATTTTCTTACTTACTTCATCAGATGCTCTGAACTTCAAGAAACCCATCTTTTAGAAAATGGAGAAGATGAAGCCATTGTTATGCCAGGCACAGTGATTACTACCACTTTAGAAAAGGGGGAAATAGAGGAATCAGAGTATGTGCTAATCACAATGCATAGAAACAAAAGCAGCTTGCTCTTTAAAGAGTCAGAAGAGACAAGAACTCCCAACTGTAACTGTAAATATTGCAGTCATCCAGTCCTTGGGCAAAATACAGAGAATGTGTCACAACCAGAAAGAGAAGATACTCAAGACAACTCTAAGGAATTGCTAGGAATTTCAGATGAATGCCAAAAGATTTCTCCTCCTGACTGCCAAGAAGAAAATGCTGTTGATGTTCAACAGTACAGAGATAAATTAAGAACTTGCCTTGACACCAAGTTAGAGACAGTTGTTTGTACAGGATCTGCTCCAGCCGACAAATGTGTGTTGTCAGAGACATGCTTGGAACCAAGAGAAGAATCCTGGCAGAATAAGGAATTGCTGGATTCAGATAATCACACAGGCACAGCAATGAGACCCACAGGAATAGTTGTTGAAAAGAAACCTCCAGATAAGAATGTGCCCAGTGCATTTTCCTGTGAGGTAACTCAGACAAAGGTTACGTTCTTGATTGGAGATTCTATGTCACCTGATTCAGATACTGAACTTCGGAGTCAGGCTGTGGTGGATCAGATTAACAGACATCACAGCGAACCACTAAAGGAAGACAGAGGAGTGGCTGATAAGCATCAAGAAAGTAAAATAACTAAGGACCAATCTGAAGACTCTGACACACAGAACATAGTTTCTGGAGAGTCCTGTGAGCTTCCTTGTTGGAGTCATTCAGATCCAGAAAGCATGAGCTTGTTTGATGAATATTTTAATGATGATTCAATTGAAACCAGGACTATTGATGATGTTCCAGTTAAAACAAGTACAGATAGTAAAGAGTATTGCTGTATGTTGGAGTATCCAAAAAGATTGTATACAAAAACTAACAAACAGAAAAGTGAACTTTGTAAATGTATAGAAACAGTTCATCAAGATTCATGTAATGCCTGCTTTCCTCAGCAGGACCAGAGGAATTCCCTCTCCATTCTTGTCCCCCATGGGGATAAAGAGAGTTCAGACAAAAAAAATGCTGTAGGAACTGAATGGGACATTCCAAGAAATGAAAGTTCAGATAGTGCCCTTGGAGATAGTGAGAGTGAAGACACAGGCCCGGACATAAGGAGACAAGCTGGCGGTTACTGTGGAGGGGACCAGGAAGACTGGACAGAAGAGGATGAGATACCTTTTCCTGGGTAAGTAGAAAGCTCCCTTCTGAAGCAGCCCTGCTAACGCATGCACTAGTCTTTGCTTTAGCCAGTCTCTAGAGATTGGGGCAACTAACTTTAAAAAGAGCTTAGGGCTCCAAGATGGCTCTGCAGTAAAAAGCCTCATGATCTGAGTTTGATCCCTGAAACTCAAGGTGGAGAGAGAGAACTGACTCCCAAGGGTTGCCCAAAGTAATGATTAATAAAATAATTTTAACGTTATTATACTGGCTAAAATCTCTTTTACTCAGAAGGAGGATTAAAGACTATTCCCCACATCGTCCTTTCTGGAGGCATCAAAGACATTAAAGAATAGAAGTGAATGCCGGGGCTGGGGGCAGTGGTGACGTACACCTTTAATCCCAACACTTGGGAGGCAGAGGCAGGCGGATTTCTGAGTTCGAGGCCAGCCTGGTCTACAGAGTGAGTTCCAGGACAGCCCGGGCTACACAGAGAAACCCTGTCTGGACCAAAAAATAAAATAAAATAAAAAAGTGAAATGTAGGAAGCTGATCACTGCTTAGTTTTCAGACCATTTTGGAGTGAAGGATGCATATACACATTCCCAAAGTGGACTATGGCAAGCCTGACACTTAGGGAGAATCTTTGATGTGTTAGGGAATAAATAAATTTAGCCTGCACAAAGAGGGAATGTGTATTTGAGGTCAAGTGCAAGGAGAATATCCCTGCTTTGAAATCCTACAGACCCAGATTTTTTAGCTGCTTTGTTTTACTCACCAGTTTTCATAGTCTGATTGTATTAGGAATGTGTTACAAATATTTGTAAGGTACAACCTCCTAAAGTCTTTTATAAAAGAGTCATGCTGTTCTTGAGACCTCCTCCAAGAGAGAACAGTATTTTATTGTTTGTTTTAGTCCTAGAGCCATTTTTATTTAAGGCTAATTTTATTCCTTACGTAGTTTATAAGCAGAAAGGGTACTGGAAGACAGACTAGCAGAGTTTATAACCTTTCCCACCCCATCTTCCACCTCTGGTAAAAGATGTGTATTACTTACTAGATTTCTTTTCCTTGGTCATCTTTCTTTCAGGTCAAAATTGATTGAAGTGAGTGCTGTTCAGCCCAACATTGCCAACTTTGGAAGATCTTTGCTGGGTGGCTACTGCTCATCTTATGTTCCTGACTTTGTTCTTCAAGGAATTGGAAATGATGAGAGGCTCCGTCAGTGCCTGGTATCAGATTTGTCTCATGCTGTGCAGGTGAGATACCTTCATAGGTCTTGAACATATTTAAAGCAAAACTGGTATTTTAGTTTTAGCCAAGCTGTGACCACATAACATAGTTATTGTTCTCTGAATCTGTTACTTCATATATAGCACCTCTGTCTTTGTATTTACCATTGTGAAAACAAGAGTTGAATCTAGGAATCTTCCAAATGGAAATTTGAAATAAAAAAAAATTTAGATACTCAGAGTATCAAAAATTTGAGATTTCCAAAAGAGTATTTAACTCCCTTGTCAGATGATTGCTTATATAAAGAAACAGAACTGATCTTGTGTGTTGATCTTTTATTCTGTAGCTTTCCTGAGCTCTTAACTCTTGTGTTAGTTTTTATATTAAATCCTTGGAGTTCTTACACACGATTCATGCTGTCAGTGAACAGTGTTACATTTTCCATTCCAGTCTTGATTATATTGGTTCAAATCTGTATAGTGGTACATGGAAAGAAAGGCATACAGAAGATGGTATTATCTTGCTCCCTATCTTAGAAGAAAGCCACCGCGTCTTTCACTATTAGGAATGTTATTGATAGGGCTTTTGTAGATAGATGCCCTTTTCAGATATGCAAGGACCTTCTATTCCAAGTCATTGGTTTTTTTGTTGTGAGGTAATGGTGTTGTTTGCTCATTTTGGTTGTGCTGGTAGTTTGGGGGTTTATTTTGTTTTGACTTGGATTTGAAATAGTCTTGCTGTATAGCACAAACTGACCTAAAATTTTCAATTCTTAATCTCAAGTATTTTTTAATAATTTTATTTATTTACCTATTTTACTTATTCACTTCCCACTCACTGTCCCTTTCCCAGTCACCCCCCTCCCCACAATCTTTCTCTCATTCCCCTCTTCCTTTGAGCTGGTGGGGTCCCCCTGGTGACTACCCCCACCCTGGCACTTCAAGTCTCTGTGAGGCTTTCTTTCACAGTGGGTCCAGACAGGGCAGCTCAGCTAGTAGAACATAACCCACAGCTTTTAGGATAGCTCCTGTTCCAATTGTTTAGGACCCTCATGAAGGCCAAACTGCACGTCTGCTACATATGAGGTGCAAGACTAGGTCCAGTCCCTGTATGTTCTTTGGTTGGTGGTTCAGACTCTGAGAGTCCCCCAAGGGTCCAGGTTTGTTGACTCTGTTGGTCCTCCTGTGGAGTTGCTATTCCCTTCCGGGCCCACAGCCCTTCCTCCTGTTCTTCCGTAAGAGTCCCCCAGTTCCATCCACTGTTTGGCTGTGGGTAGTTGCATCTGTTTGAGTCGGCTGCTGGTTGGAGTCTCTCAGAGAACAAAATGCTCCTGTCTGGCCTCTTCCCTTGCCGTCTTTAATATTCTTTCTTTGTTCTGTAGATTTTGTATTTTAATTATTATGTGTTGGGTGGGATTTTTTTTTTCTGGTCTAGTCTAATTGGTGTTCTATAGTCATCTCTTTCTTTAGGTTGGGAAGATTTTCTTCTATGATTTTGTTGAGAATATTTTCTGGGCCTTGGAGCTGGGACTCTTTACCTTCTTCTATTCCTATTATGCTTAGGTTAGGTCTTTTCATGGTATCCCAGATTTCCTGGATTTTTGTGTCAGAAACTCTTTAGATTTAACATTTTCTTTGACTGATGTATCTTGCTCTCTATCCATCTCCTGTATTCTGTTGGTGATGCTTGCATCTGTTGCTCCTGTTCTCTTCCATTGGCTTTCCATCTGCAGGATTCCCTCAGTTTGTGTTTTCTTTATTGCTTTTATTTTTCACTTTCAGGTCTTGCACAGTTTTATTTATTTTCTTCATCTGTTTAATTTTATTTTCCTGTGTGTCTTTAAGGGATTTATTTGTAAAAGTAGTATGGTTAATCTCTTCTTAACTCCCCGACTGGTGCATGTGTGCTTCACCACCTCAATGCTGCGATTCTTGGAAGACACACACACACATACATACACACACACACACACACACACACACACACGGGGGGGGGGGGTGGTGGAGAGAAACAGCCTTATTTTTAATATGCCCTAAGCAGAACATCTATATTCCATTTTTGCTACCCCAGACCCAATTGGGAGAGGGGCCCCTAGGACAACTCTTCCCCGATTCTTTTTTTTATTTTAGATTTATTTATTATATGTAAGTACACTGTAGCTGTCCTCAGACATTCCAGAAGAGGGGGTCAGATCTCGTTACAGATGGTTGTGAGCCACCATGTGGTTGCTGGGCTTTGAACTCAGGACCTTCGGAAGAGCAGTCAGTGCTCTTACCCACTGAGCCATCTCACCAGCCCCCTCTTCCCAGATTTTTATATGGCCATATGCTTTTTCCTGAGTTCTCAAGCCTGATCATGCTGCTTCCCCAGCATGGCGATTCTTTTTTTTTTTTTTTTTTTAATTAGGTATTTTCTTTATTCACATTTCACATGCTATCCCGAAAGTTCCCTATACCTTCCCCCCGCCCTGCTCCCCTACCCACCCACTCCCACTTCTTGGCCCTGGGATTCCCCTGTACTGGGGCATATAAAGTTTGCAAGTCTAAGGGGCCTCTCTTCCCAATGATGGCCGACTAGGCCATCTTCTGCTACATACAGCATAGCAATTCTAAAGCCGCCTTCTTCCCTTGCCCAGGAAATCTAAAGTTCCACCTCTGTCTCCCTACCCAGCCATTGGTCACAGGCAACTTTATTTACCAATGAGAGCCAACTAGGGGCAGGAACCCATGGCATTTTACATGCAGACATGGGAATTCCTGTGTAATTTGGGAACCCAACTAACATAACACAAGCAATAAACCAAACCTATAACATTTGTTTCCTCTTTAAAGACCTCTGTTTGATTGTATTTTCCTGTATTTCCTTAAGGGACTTATTCAGTTCATATTTAAAGGCCTCTATTATCTCTATAAGATTGCATTTAAGATCATTTTCTTGTGCTTTGGTTGTGTTAGGATATCCAGGGCTTCCTGTAGTAGTGTAGCTGTGCTTTGGAGGTGTCGTATTGCCCCGGCTCTTGTTGATTGTGTTCTTTTGAGGGCCTTTAGCTATCTGGATGGTTTTGGTCCCTGGATATTCTTGTTGTAGTAGGTATTGGGAGGGAGGTGAACCTCGGTGTTCCTGGTGTGGCAGACCTCTGATGGTTATCTGTGGGCTGTATGGTTCTGGACCTACAGTTCTGTATGGTTCAGGAGTCTCAGGTCCAATGAAGGGGGCAGAGAAGTGACAGGAGAATGGAAGTCTCCCTGGACTATCAGACTACTCAGAGCAGCTTGGCTTGGCCCAGAGGGCTGAGAAAACAGGGAAGAGAAGCTTGCCTCTATGTATGGTTCAGGGTACTCTTGAGTTTAAGATTATAGGTGTATACCAGCATGCCTGACTCTCTCCAGCCTTTTTGTTTACTACCTGTCTCTCCCATCTCTCAGTACCATTTCTCAAAACTTCAGCCACATACATTTATTTGATTCTTTCTCACATTGTCTCTTCCTAAGGAGCTGCTGTGTTTCTCATCTCTCACCTGTAGTGCTTACCCACACTGCAGTGTTCTCTCTTCTGCCTCCCCAGTAATAGTTCCTGCTTCATCTGGAACAGGATTTTTGTTTTACTCTCTTTTAAAGATTGATAACTTCCTTGTCTACTATCTGGGAAAGAATTTTATTCAGAGTGGCTGATCATTAACTGGATAAAGGAATGAATGTTGAGGATGCCAAACTTGGGACCATGTAGGAGCAAATTTAATGATCTAGCTTTGTCATTACTGTAATGATAGAGGTGAGAGGAGAAAGGCCTTTTACTCTCGGTTTTGTTGCTCTTTTCTTTTTCCAGTGTTTTTTTTTTTAAGCCTATAACCTATCAAAATAATAAAAGATAGTGAAGTACTCAGCATTGCAGGACTGTATTACTGGTAGAAATACTGTGTACCTAGTTGCTATCTATCTATCTATCTTACTATTGTTTTTCAAAGCAGTTTTTCTGTGTAGCTCTGGCTTTCCTGGAATTCCCTCTGTAGACCAAGCTGGCCTTGAACTCAGAAATCCACCTGCCTCTGCCTCCCAAGTGCTGGGATTAAAGGCTTGTACTACCACTGCCTGGCATTAATTGTTATTTTTAACATTTGGTATATAGTTTTTGATTTCCTCTGAGGGAAGCCCAAAAGTACAGCCTTCTGCCTTATGGCCTTTTACTTGTATGTCAGTGTACTAGATAGTTAATTGTTTCGTTCTGTTTTTGCCCACTTGATATACTAGAGTCATCTAGAAAGAGGGAACATCAATTGAGAAATTGTGTTTCCAGCAGATTATCTTGTAGGCAAGTCTGTGATGTATTTTCTTGGGGATTGATGTAGGATCACCTAGCCCACATGGGTGCTACCACCCCTTGGCATGTGGTTCTGGGTTGTATAAGGAAGCAAGCTGAGCAAGCAAACAAGCAGAATTCCTTTATGGTCTCTGTTTCAGTTCCTGCCTCAAGGTTCTGCCAGACTTCTCTTCAGAATGGATATGCCTGGGATTTGTTCTCCTTTGTATCTATATTCTGCCTGCAAGTCCTAACAAATAGAAAAGTTAATGCACACAGGTAGTAATGTGCTTCAGGGTAGCACTGAATCTCTCCTGTGGTCCTGAGGCATGTTGATGGCTGATAGCACAGAATTTTACAATTGTCCCATTTATACAAATAGGTTTATGTCAAAAAGAAAGAAAGTCTTCTCTGTATTTTAAACTAAGAACTGTTTTCTTTCTGTTGTCTGGCATACGGGTTTGTGAGTGGTTGATCAAAAAGATTAGGAAAAGTTAAATTATAGATTTAAAGATACAAAGCTTCATTAATAGATATAAAGTATGTGTGATGATTTCTATAAAATATTTCAATGTATTTATTATTGTATTTTCTTTGGTAATAACTTATTTAATATATGTTTCTGCTTTTTTATTAATTGATTTGTTCTGCTTATATTACCTTTGAAAACTTTGCTAACCATAGACTGAATTCTTTTCTTTCCAGCATCCAGTGTTAGATGAACCAATAGCAGAAGCTGTCTGTATTATAGCTGATATGGATAAATGGACTGTTCAAGTGGCCAGCAGTCAGAGACGAGTAACAGATAATAAATTGGGAAAGGAGGTGTTGGTCTCTAGTCTTGTTTCCAACCTGCTTCATTCCACTCTTCAGCTTTATAAACATAATTTATCTCCAAACTTTGTAAGTATTGTGAGATTTCAATGACTTTGAGTACTCTGCTGAGTGAACTTGGCTAAATATGTGCACACACTAAATAGTCTTACTAGCTTTTATCATAAGTGCTTTGCTGAAAGAAGTATTACAATGAATACTTATCCTCCACAACCATTGTGGAGACATAATCTAGAGCTGGGATATTTTGGAAGGTTAGATTAGATCACTCAGGTGGTCTAGGTCTTGAATGTTGGTCCACACGAGAAGACTAGTGGTCCACGCAGGACGAAAGATTGAGATTGTTCTGTCTCTACCCTGTGAGAACACAGCGAGAAGGCAGCTGTCCATCATTTGAAAAGAGCCCTCACTAGGACCCAGATAATGGACTTTTCCACCTCTGGCATATGAGACAATCTATTACTAAGGCCATTCATCTGTGAGCTAAGAAAAAGGATGTTCTTAAATCTGTGCTGTCTGATTTTAGGAGCCAGATTTTTGGTCACATGTAGTGTGGCCACACAGTACTCATGGTTCGTATAGGATGTCTTTTCGGATCCCATCATCATATCAGGACTTTGAATAATTCCACGGTGTGACAGTTACAGCCTCTTCACACTTGTCCCGCTTTCAGGAGCTCATTCTTTTTCATGTTAAGAGAACTATAAGATAGCATGGCTAAAGCTCTCTGTGTCCGTATGACAGATACCCAGAAGCACTGCTCAGTGTCAAAAGACTGAAAGCTACCCCAGGAGGAGTAATGAAGAAACCCATTTTCCACACGTTCGCTTAGCACGGTACTTAAGTAGTAGCCAGAATTAGTATGTGAAAACAGAAACAAAATACTTCAAAATTGGAAAGGAAGATAGACTTAATTTTATTTGCAAATGACATAATCTAGAAAAAAACTTACCTCATGAGAAAAACTGATAGAATTTTCAGGAGAAAAGACGTGTAAAAATAAGATATTCTATATTCTAGCCTTGAGTAAACTGAAAGGGAAATTAAGCAGTTCTGAGCTAAGTGTTGTGACCATACCAGTGACAAGAGGATGAAGGATTCAGGCACCTCTGTTCTACCAGGTGTCCTGAGCTCAGTTCCCATTACCAATGGGGTAGCTCACAATCGTCATCTGATGATCTGTGTGGGCACTGCATACATATAGTACACATGCATACATGCAGGCAAACATACGTGTACAGACACATATATAAAATTTTAAAAATCAAACTATTTTTCAAAACAGTAGAAAGCCCTATTTAATCCAGTTATATAGAACATCAGGAGAATGCAATAAGCCAAAATAATTTTGAAAGGAAAGTACCCAGGCATGATGGTACATGCATGTCATTCTCACAAGATCTGAGCTACACAGTGAGAACTATCTTAGAAAACAACAACAGCAAAACCTGATTTCAAAACTTAGAGTGCTACTACAGTCAAAGCATGGTGGGAGTAGAATGAAGACCAGAGTACAGACAGACATTCTTCATTCATTATAAAATGAAGAGCCCAAAATTAAGCTTTTTCATATAGGATTGGTTTCAGTGATAGTGCCAAGACCACATTAAACAAGAAAAAGTACTTTCAACAAAAGACAACAACATTTTTTTAAATGTTCTTGAATTCTTATTTTATGCCATATAAAAAAATTTGCTCAACTTGGAGGAAAGACCTAAACTTTTAAGAGCTAAAATTTTTGTTGCTCATGTTTTAGATGTTATGCTTAAAAAATCGTTTTGTCATTCTCATTATATATCACAGAAGATTTTCCTCTTTGCTTTCTTATAAGTTAGTAGTTACTAGAGGGTGGGAGGGAGGAAATTATTATTGGGCTAAGAGTTTGTGATAAAAAGAAATTTTCAAGTGGATGGTGGTTATAGTTGTACATTATAGATGTTCTTAATGTCACTCAGTTATAGACTTTAAAATGTTCTGTATTAGGGCAGCGGATATAGCCCAGGTAAGAATGCTTACCTTCTATGCAAAAAGCCCTGGGTTGATCCCCAGCACCTTATAAACCAAGAGTGGTGGTGACAGAGACAGAAGAATCAGAAGTCATCCTGAACTTTATAGCAAGTATATGACCACCTTGATACACACCTGACCCCATTTCCAATTTCAAAATAATAATAATTATTATTATAAATTATATTGCCTCTATATACATATTCTGTAGGTAACATTTTCTTTTTTCTTTTTTCTTTCTTCTTTTTTTTTTTTTTTTTTTTTCCAGACAGGGTTTCTCTGTGTAGCCCTGTCTGTCCTGGAACTCACTTTGTAGACCAGGCTAACCTCGAACTCAGAAATCCGCCTGCCTCTGCCTCCCGAGTGCTGGGATTAAAGGCTTGCGCCACCACACCCGGCCAGGGTAACATTTTCTTAAAGGCATTTTTATCATAAGAAGACTTATCGATGAGATGTGTATCACAACACAATCAGTGAGCCTCCACATCCACTCAGTCATGTTTTCTAGTTATAAAGTAATTTTTTTATCAGGTGCTTTTAGTAGTTCATTTTCATTAGAAAGGAATTTATTGTTTATTACTTGAAATTCACATTTTCCCCTTAAAGCATTTATAATACTAATCATGTGAAAAAATCATCTAAACACATAACAAATTAATTACAAAATAACAAAATGTATGTATTTTGGGTTTTACTATTTTAGCTTAGAAATCTCAATCAGCAAGGTCTTATTCATTCTTTGAACTGTTGTAAACTGTTTTTTATTCTAGAGAGAGAATATGTGCATATGTGTGTATGCATGCATGTATGAATATGTGTATATGTGTGTATGCATGCATGTGATGTATACATACACACATCTATATATATATTTATCAGATTTGAAATTAAAGTATGTTTTATGGTCTTGTAAATGAATACTGATGATCATTGTGCAACACCATCTGGAATGCTGGTGAGTCTTACATTTAAAATGGTTGAGAGAGTAAATTTTATTGCAGTTTAAAAAAACAATGTTGTAGGAGTTGATCTTTGATACTGACCAGAAATAGATTTATACTCATTTTCAGCTAAAACTGCATACCTAATTTGTTCTGAACATAAATTCTAGTTGGCGTAACCAAATTGAATTGTGGAAAACTTGATGCTGTGAAATTTGCTACCTGGATGTTGTGGTGGATACTTTTATAATACAGCACCCAAGAATTTGAGGCCATCCTGAACTATGTTGGGAGTTAGCAAAATTCTGTTGTTATTCCTCATGTCCTCTCCCCAGCAAGGAAAGAAATTTGATACTACTCAAAAGAATTGGAAGGCTTTTCTAACAGGGTTTGGTTCTTTCCTGACTGCAGTGTGTAATGCACCTTGAAGACCGGTTACAGGAGTTATACTTCAAGAGCAAAATGCTGTCTGAGTACCTGAGGGGACAGATGCGTGTTCATGTCAAGGAGCTAGGAGTGGTTCTTGGGTATGTTCATGGTTTCTTTTCTGGCTTTTCTATGTCTCTTGTCATGTTCCTTGGAACTGCTTTCTGTTGTTGTTTATTATAATGTATCTTTTCCTACTAGAATCTGGGTACTGTTAGTGTTTAGTTTTCTTTGTATCCTGGAAAAGTAGATTTCTGTTATCCACTAATATAAATGCATAGGCCCTTGACCTAATCTGCAGTTACTCTCTGAAAAGTAACACTTATCTGAAATGATAACTAAGGAGGAAAAGGAAGTTGGTTTCCAAGCATAATGTTGCCTTATTGTATTATGTGCTATCAGCTTTTCTATGGTCTGTGTGTACATGATAAAAGGAATTAAAGATTTTTCTCCCTAAATTTAATTTCTATAAAAGGAAAAGGATCAGCATCAATCATTTAGAATCCAGTGTGTATGACAAGCTAAGTTAAAGTCTAGATTTTTTTTTTTGTCATCCATTCTGGGCATTTACCCTTATAGCCTCACACTTATTAATACTCTACTGGAGCTATCTATCATCTCGCTCCCTTGCCCAATTTAGTCATTCTGTAGTGTGTAAGCAATATCCAAATTGAAAGTGGCTAGTTTTATAAATTAACATGTCCTTTTGTCAGATATTAGGACTGAACATGATTTAATGACTCCAGATATTTCTAACTTTAACACTATTCGCATTCTATACCAAAGGTTGTTCAAATTCCAGTGAAGCTTTTTAGAGAATGGTTCTTTAGTATTTGGAAAATCAGAAACATATAATCTTATTTTCCTGGGAAATAGAAGTGTGTGTGTGTGTGTGTGTGTGCGTGCGCGTGCGTGCTACCTTTATTAATACCTTTAGAAATCAAACATTTTAAAAATAATATAATAAACCCAAGTTCATAGTACATTTGGTATAAAATGGAAAGTAAACTACCATCAACTTTTCCTCAGTTTACAACCCCAACATCAACACTGTTGACATTGTTTATTGTTACTGAATTTTAAAATGTATAAAAATAGAAATTGGTTTATATTCTGTCAGTATGCTGTTGTGCAATGTGCAGCTAACATAGCTTGAATATTTCTGCATATGGATGCATACTGCTAGATCTCATTTTAAGGGTTGTATAGCCTTCCTTTATATAATTTAGTTTACAGTGTTTGCTGTTATAAACTAATGCTGGAATGAAAATAAATTTTGTCCTGTGAGCATAAGTTCCTGGAAGTAGAGTGTTTAATTAAAGTGCATACAAACTATTATACACATAATTCTGATAACACTAATCTGGAAAGTACGGTCTGAACAAAAAGCCATCACTTATTAAATAACCAGACTTATAGCAGACTTTTAAAATTGTTACTCCTGATCTGGAAAATAGCATACATTTTTTTTTCAAATTCCTTAAACAAGTTAAATCTAACTTTTTCTAAATTTATTGACAATTTTTCTTTTTCTGAAAATTGAGTTTTTAAATTTTTGTTTGAGACAGGGCTTCCCTTGTAACTTAACTTGACCTCAAGCTTGTGATCTTCTTCCCTCAGTCTCCTCACTGCAGGGTTACAGATGTGTGTATAATTTGAATTGTACGTTACAGATGTGTGTATAATTTTAATTGTACAGCATGCCCTCTTTGAATCATTGTGGAATGATGTATTTTCAAGACATTTCCATTACTTGTAGCATATATTATAGAAACTTTTGGTTAAAAGCTTACACAGACTATTATTTTATTACTAGTAAATTGTATTTCTTGCACATCCGTCCCTAGATGAATAACAGGTCAACTGTGGTGCTTTCCTGTGTCTGTTCCCTGGCTGCTTTGCATTTAGAAGCATCCATTCCTTTGAGTCTGTGGTGCTACTGTTGGTGAAATTTTCCAGGTGTTGTTATCTTTAGCTCCTTGCCCTTTTGCTTTTGTCTAGGATAAGCACCATAGTGCTGAGGTTCACTGGCCATGGAGGAGTGACTATTGCCTCTAAGATTCATAGTTTGGATACAGAAAGCCTCAACTGAGTTGTCTTTTCTTTATTTCAGGATTGAATCCAGTGACCTTCCTCTTCTGGCTGCGGTAGCAAGCACCCACTCTCCATACGTTGCTCAGATACTCCTTTAACATGTCTAGAGGCTAACTTTGTTTAAAGTTGAATAGAAACCAAGGAGACAGGCGCTGTATCTGTGGAGCTGTTGCTGTTCTGTGATGTTTGTTTTGTGCATTACGCTTTAGGTGAACGCATCACCCTGCGCTGCGGTCTGTGTAGACCAAATGACTTTTTATTTTTAACTGGACATCTGAGCAGTGGTAGATTTTTCAACTAAGTGAAACTAAATCAAAATAATTGGGGGTATGTAGAGGGGTGGAATTTGCAAAAGCCAAAGTGTAACTTAGAATTTTCTGTGAATATACAGGAATTTCATACAAACTCTATAAAATGTCACAACTCATGAATAGCAATAGTTGTCTCATGATCAAATGTCAGAAATCTTCAATTCACTGATTTTTAATTTTTAATTCTATGGTACAGAAATCTACAAGACCTTGATTTGTTTGTTGTTTTGCAATTCAGATCAACTTATTTCTAGTTATTTAAGTATTTTTTTTATTAAAAACAACTGTTAATTATGAGAAACTCAGAATGAGTGAAGATGTCATGTGCCCATCCCAAGTGTACATATGTATCTATTTTTTTAAAAAAGCAGGGGTAGAAATACAATATTGATAAAAATGCCTTTTTAAAAAAATATTTTTTCATCTAGTATTGTATATAATGTTGAAATACTACCTTCTGATGATTTTTCTGTTTCACGCATTCTAAAATGTATTTAAGCCAATCTTTTTGAGGCTCAAGGTTCTAGATTCCCTAAGGATACTACTTTTTACCATTTGTTTTCTAAGAATAAGCTAATTCTTATCAATATTTACATATTAATTTAATAAATAAAAATTAAGATTAAAAAGTGCACCAAAGCAATGGCAAAAATACTGTATTTTTTAAATATGCTCAGGTGGCCACAAACTTCAGTATCGACCATTATAAACCCATATGAGCAGAATATTTCCTAACAATCCTCAATTTACACTAGTAGAAGTAATATCTTTAAAAACTGTTCTTTCTTTAAGTGTTCCTTTCTTTCAAATGTTGATTGCTTTTCAAAGCTTTCCCCTTATCTGTCATTGTCTTTGTATATAGTGCAGATTGTTGCTTGTAAGAAAGGCTAATAAGGAACCAAACTCTTGTAAGTAATGTAAATAAAAAGGTGGGTAGATCATGTTTTCAATATACTCTACTACCTCAGTTTACTTGAATACTGAATTAGAGCTTACTCTCTGCTTGTGTGGGCTAAGATATACATAATGCTAGAATTAAAGTTGGTTTCTGTTTTCATTGACTAATTCTAAATTGTTTAGCTCAAAAAAAAAAAAGAGAGAAAGAAAGGAAAAAAGAAAGAAAAGAAGAAAGGAAGGAAGAAAGAAAGAAAGAAAGAAAAACATACCCCCCCCCAAAAAAAATCCTACCCACGTGTTCGGTTACTGAATAATTTTATTATAACATATCCATTCTTGCTATTTAAATTTTTCAGTAATTAATGAAAAATTTCTGTGGTTTATAGTCTTCAGAATCTTGAATTTATGTGTCTGGTTACATTTATCTTGCTCTTTATGTGTGTTCAAGAGAATTCCAACTAGAAAAGAATAAATAGAATGTTTTAATGGAACATAAACCCCAAATTTAGGGTATCTACAGTTGGCCTTGGTTCTGTTTGTTGGTTCCAGTTAGTACCTGGGTCTCCCATGGATGACTTGGTGCCAAAGGGTTTTTTTATAGATGTGGAGATTTTGGGGGTTTTTGTTTTGTTTTTGATGTCCTTGTAACCCATTTGTTAGTGGAATTGCTCTGTTGTATTCTGTTGAAATTCAGTGAGTAGATTTCTGTTAGAATTTAGAATCTGGGAAAGCTACGGGCCATTGTACATTATTTTTTGATTGTGGCTCAGAATAATATGTATAGCAGGTAGATAATGTTTTGGGATGTTTTCTTGAACATGGAACTTTTCATAGTTCTATTTGAAATCTGTCATTACTTAGAAATTCTAGTCTTTAATAAGTGAATGGCTTGTGCACCTAATATTCTCAAAACTCAGCTTTGCTGGAAAGGTCTATAGTTTCTTAAAAACTCGCTAGTCCTTATAGGATTCCTGAGTTTGTAATACTTTTATCATCATATTCTTTACTTACTCAAAGCCCAAGGAATGAGCTGCTACTTCACTACAGTGTGGCTGTGATAAATGTGAAAAGAGTTTTGGCCTGTTTAAAATAATTTTTCAACTACTTAATGGTACAGACAAATATGTGCTGCATAATAAAAATACCTGTTTATTGTTACAGGAAATTAAAAAGGGATCTTTTATATTATAGGATTAAAACTAATTTTCTGTATATGTTAACTAATTGATTTAATTTTAAGTATCTTGCATTTATTAATATGTCTTAATTTTGAATTTGAAAACATGAAGTGCAATAAACATACTACTACAGATTTCATTTTGTTGCAATTGGCACGCAGTGCAGATGATCACTAACAGTTTGCATAATGCCTCCATCGGTAGCTGTCCTCTGAGAATGTTCTGCTTTCTCTTGAGTTATTTAGATGACGAATATATACAATGTACATACTTGTTTGTTGTTCTGAATACATTTCTCAAATGTACACCTGTATTATAATAACCTCCCAGTTCTAGGGGAAATTTGTGCAATAAACACTCATGTCAATTTGATGGGTAATGTTTGTGTTTCTTTCATATGTTAATGAGGCATATGTGACAGTTTGAACTCTGGATATCAACTTAGATTGATGAGCATGTGACCTTTCTATAGTGACAGAATCTGTTAATACTTTGTTAGATTGTGAGAGTTAAGTAAAATAATGATTGTTAAGAATTTAGCTAAATGCCAAGAATTTTTGGCTGCTACCTTTTGCCAGGTAATCTGAATAGTTACCATATAATGTTCAGAGAAGTTTTAATATATGCTCTAATAATTGTAATTTTAGTGTCAAAAATACCATAGTATATTCATTCATACACCCAACTCTATTCATAATGATAAATTGAAATTTTAAGTCCAAACCAAACTCAAACAACCCAAACCAAGAGATCACCATGTAATGCTATTTAAGAACAGTTTATTCAAAACAAATGCCCATGAGCCAGGCTGTGGTGGTGTAGAGATAGGCAGATCTCTGTGAGCTCAAGGCCAAGCCTGATCTACAGAGTGAGTTCCAGGACAGTGAAGGCTACACAGAGAAACACTGTCTCATAAACAAACAAGCAAAACAAAAAACAAAAAACAACAACAAATCAGATGACCATTAAATACACAATTAAACAGGTACAACAACATGGACTATTGATTTGGTGTTTTGCACTGCTTTGCTCTCTGATTTTGGATGTAACTCTGAGGAAGTGTGTCCTCTTGCTGTGCATCATGTGGGATTCAGCCCTCTATCTGCAGCAGTCATTTAACCCTGACTAGGTTCGTTGGGAAGCTGTCTTCCTTAAGTTAGGTTGAATTGAGTTGAGTTAAGCCTTGAAGCAGCACTAGACCAGGACCTAGTTTCATATATTAATTATATCAGTTTTATATTTAAAGGAGTGCTGTTTTAAATCAGTGAAGTATCGAACACTTGAAAAGTATGGATCAGTTATTTATAAAGTTTGTATAAACTTTAAAAATATAAAATTCCTTAGTATGGAAGACTGATTTTGCTATGAGAAACCACGTAAAATACAGAAGATTTAATCTAGTTATCTAAAGTCATAAAGTCTCCTGTAAAGTCCAACTTGTCTCTTAGACCAGAAAGTTTTCCCAGGTATTTGGGGTGACAGGTAGTAATGTGATCCAAAGGGTTTTTTTTTTTATCTGCTTTTCTGTGTGGAAGGGGGCCATAGAGCAGCAAGATAAGACCAAGCCCGAGCTGTAGGCCAGTGTGGACTGTGAAGTTGCAGCTTATCAGGTGCGTGAATTTGTCATGTCTACAAATTATTAGGCAAGCTAAGCTTGGCTGTTAGTAATTTCCTATTTTAAACTTCTAGGGGATAGCTAAACTAGCAAAGTTTGTATAAAGGTAACTAAGTTTAGAAAAGTAAAAAGGGAAAATAATATAAATTTAAAATAATCTATCAGATTTTATTATATTCCTTAGTAAGAATTTTTAATTTCATTAAAACTATCCAAATTGTTCAAACATGAACTTGTATTTTAGAGAAATCACTTTCCAGAAGAAATAGAAGTGTTTTTGTTTGGATTGTGGTGACAACATACTGATTCACATGATTTAACTCATCTTGAAAATCCTGAAAGCCCACTATTTCCATACAGATGTACAAACTGATGTTCAGAGATGCATTAAATGGTGTCAGGGGTGTGTTCATAACAATAGTAGAATGCTTGCTAGGGGTTAGGTCCTCAACACTGGGGAACAACCGCCTTTCCTAACTAAAAGTTAAATTCCAGTCTGATTGCCTGCAAAGTTCAAGTTTATAATGATCAAGATTTTTTTTTTCCCTCTTTCAAAATTTTAAGGTGAGGGACTGGAGAGATGGCTCAGCAGTTAAGAGCCCTGGCTGCTCTTCCAGAGGACAGGAGTTCAATTCCCAGCACACATGTGGCAACTCACAACTATTACTCCAGTTTTAGAGGATCTGGCACCCTCAAATAGACATGCATGCAGGCAAAACATCAATGCACATAAAAATAAATAAAACTTAAATAATATTAAGATGAAACTGAACATTAATCTTTGGGGTATTAACTGTTGAGATATAGTTTATATACTATATATAAACTTAAAATATACATTATATAAAAGTGATGCAGATCACTTGCAACACTTCAATTACTTCCTATTGCTGTGATGGGCCACTGAACAGAAGCAGCCTGGGATGGAAAGGGTTAGCTTTCCTCTTAGAGGGCAGAAACGGAAGCAGAGACTATGAAGGAGCAGTGCTTACTGAAGTTGCTATGTTTGCTTGCTTAAAGGACCCAGGAGCACTTGCCCACCCCCAGTGGACTAAGTGTTCCACCTCAGTCATTCATTAATCAAGTAAATGCCCCCACAGACTTGCTTACACTTCAGTCTGATGGAGGCATTTTCTCAATTGAGGTTCTCATCCCAGAAGACCTTAGCATGTATCAGTTGACAGAAAACTTAACCAGCACAAGTACCGTATACCTTTTTCACAATTTATGTCTATAGTGGCTGAACCATATGGGGCCTTTGTGCCCTAACCTCAGAAAAGATGTGCTAATAGGGTGTTGTAAACTTCAAATTTGGGTAAGCTCCAGCGTCCAATGGAAAATACAGCACTGTCAGTGCTCTGAAATGTTACAGTCTGAACTCTCCTGTTTTTATTAGAGATTCTTACCTTGCCAGAGAAAGGTACTGTGAACCATTATTGGAAAACATGTCTAATCATAAGACACTACGTTCCCTAGTTGGCTGATACTCCTGAAAATACTATGATGCACTTAGATGTGGTCACAGTCTTCAATTTTAAAAATTCTGTGTAAATGAAATGCCAGAAGGTGGAGGTTCACAAGGAATGGTGTGACTAGTGTGGCCCACCTATGCTCTAATAAGAACAGTGCAAAATAACTTTCCCAAAATGATGGAGTCTGGAATTCTGAAAGTTAGCCTTTACTGTTGACATAGCCTGATAGTCAATTTGACAGAATCTAGAATCCCCCAAGGAAATAAATCTCTGGGCATGTCTGTGAAGAAGCTTCTAGATTGGGGTAATGAAGTTAGGAAAAAGCCACTCTTCTTTCTCATGGGCCTGGGGTACTGGACTGAATAAGAAGGCCAGCTAAGCAAGAGGATTCATCATGTGCTATTACCTGACTGTGGACAAAATGAACAGCTACTTAACACCCCTGTCGCCATGGCATGGCAGGAAAAGGCACTTGCTACCAAGATAATCTGGGTTTCATTCCTCGGGACCCAGATAGTGAAAGAAAAAACACTCTCCTATAAGATGTTTCCATGAGCACAGAGGTACATGCCACACACAATAGAAACATTAAAAAAAAAAAAACCTAAACAATAGGCTGCAGAGATGTCTCTGTGGTTTATGAGCAAGCAGTGCCCTCGGAGAGGGCCTGAGTTAAGTTCCCAGCACTCATGTCCATTGATTGACAGCTCCTGTTACTTCTGGCTCAATCTGGGGGCCAAAATAAACCTAGGGTTACTTTTATCATAACAGGAATAATAACAATCAGTTTTTGCAGCTTTTCTTGTTCCAAAGGACAAGTAACAAAACTGAAGCTGTCTTTATTTTGTTAGAGACTAGAATGTAAAATTCAATACAAAACGGAGTGGAGAGGTTTGCTCTGAGCACTGCTTAGGTTAAAGCAGCCCCCACCCACTCACTCTCACTGCCCAGATTTTAGTCAAGGTTGTTAGATTAGGATGGAGGCAAGTGGAAATAAAAGGGCAGATCTACCTCCACAGAAGTTCTGTCCTTTAATCAGAACAAGTGACACCAGTTTCTCCACGGGAGTGGAAGCTGCACAGGTGGTGCAGAGGGCCTGAAGTTCTATAGGACGGGAAAAAACCTCTGGGATATAAGATTTCACCTGCGGGTCGGTTCCCCTACAGTCTCAAAGTGCTAAATAAATACCAAGTTGGCATGCTGATCTTCTCAGAAGGCAAGGATTCTGACAGCCCACAGGTGTTATCTGTCAACTTTCGAATCAGGAGTTCCTTAGTCCACCTGAGGCTTTTTGGTCATTAAACCCTTTAAAGGAAAATCCTAAAATTCTGCACACAGAAGCCAAGACAATCTGGTGCACGCTAGACCAGCAGGCTACTCTGAACTATAGCTCTAGTCTTCAAAACGCTTTTTTCTTTCTCTCTTTTTTTTTCTTCTTCTTTTTTTTTTTTTTTTTGAGGCAGCTTTCACTATCGATTTCGTGGTTTGTTTTTGTTTTTTAAAGTCGCGTAGAATACGCCACAAGGTTGCGGTGGGCTAGGTGCGCGAGTACTGCCCCGAGATCCGTGGCTTGCGGAGCGGTGCGTGGGCTTCCCCGCTTGCTGAATGGCAGCCTCGATTTCCGCGGGGCCATAAGAGCCCCGCGGTTTCCGGACTCGAGCGCTAAACCAAAGCATCTTACCCACAGCTCTACCCGATAGTCTATTTTTGGCGACGCCCTCGTAGCATTTCCGGAACCTCAACCGGAAGCTGGGTATGCGGAAACTACAATCCTGTAACCGAGGCGGAGTCTCGCGAAGAAAAGCCAAGCCGCTCATTCTCCGCCCCCTCCACGCCCATCTCTCTACGTCACGGCCAGGCGGGCGTTAGTGTGCGCGTCGTGCGCATGCGCATGCGTTCTCGGCCAGTCTCGCCCCCGCGCAGGCGTCTTTCTGGCCAGTCGCGCGTGGGCTGAGGCCCTGGGCGGGCGTTGCGAAGACTTGTTTGCTTGAGTTTGGACCCTGCGACAGTTCTCATTTCCCTCCCGGTGGGGCTGGCGTACACCCGGAGCTGGAGAATGGGCAGCTAGACGCAGGCTAGGGAGCCTGTGGCTGCGGACATGAACTCGCCCGTGGACCCCGGCGCTCGGCAGGCACTGAGGAAGAAGCCGCCCGAGCGGACTCCTGAGGTAAGGCCGGGCACTGGCGAGCACTGCTCGGCCCCGACCTGGCCGTAGCCGCGCAGGGTGATGAGCACCTTTCCTGCCGCTTCCTGCCGGGGACTTCCTTGTACTTGTGATAAGAAAGCACCGTTACTGTTGACTGGCTTCTGAGTTTGTGTGTGCTCAGGTGGGCTGAAAAACAAGCTGGGAATAATGATGTGTAAGAGACAGTTCATACCATAGCCAGTGTGTGCTGTGCGTTCATCTCAGATACTGCACAATTGCCCCCAGAAGACAGGTTTCCAATGTCCGTATCAGACTCTGCGTCAGCCAGATAGTAGTAAGTCCCGTGGCGGGTGATGCGTGTCGAGTGGTTCCCTGGTGCTTTTTCAAACTTTCCGTGGGAAGTTTAAGATTATTTGTTAAGTTTTCTTGGTTTGAAGACGTTTCTATAATCTTAGTGGCTATGTGTATTATACCAAAATTAAAAAAAAAAAAAAGGAAAACCCAACAGCAATGTAAATGCAATGAGTCGTCTTGTTTGAAGTTGCAGTAACTGAAATGAAATGTTTTAATTTTTAGTCACGGGAGTTTCATACTTAGAGTTCTTTGCATAGAAAGTCTCAAACTTTGGGTAACACTCTGGGACATGACTTTGTTACAGCCATTATTGAAGTTGTGATGTGTCCAGCTTGCTTCCTGAAACCTTGATCTTTGCATAGTAACAAGGCACCTGCCCACCCCTTTCCAGGGGCTACTTTTTCCTACTTATAATTTATGAATCAGCTTTTCTGTGGTGATTACCATTGTAATGTGCATTTTAAGTTTTATTTACGAACATTATTTAGGTAATGAAGGAAAACCTTGTTTCTCTTCAGGTACCGAATTACTTAGTTTGAAATTGAGTCTTTTTAAGTAGAGGACGTTTTCTCAACTGTTGGGGAACTTATGCTTGGTCATGTGTGCTGTGTTGAGGACTTTTATCTTGTGTTACTGGAATAGCAACATTGTTGAAGGGAATATTAACTGCTTGGATTCATTGGCTGTATTTTTGAATGAGTGTAGAATTTAGGTTACTAATAAATCATTATCCAGAGTGCTAGTGATGCTTTATTTTGACAAAGAGTTCTATGAAATTCTCACAAGTTCGTTTCTGCTGTCAAAAGATTCTCGTAGTGGACTCCTAAGAGTCTGTTATAAATATATTAATTTGGTAATTATTCATTGCCAACCTGTTCAAGGCTCTATTTTGTACATTAGAAAATTTTAGTGGGCACAATAGACAGGTCCCTATAGTTCTTACATCCTGATGGATTAAGGAATTGAGAAGGTAGGTGATAAATATGCAACATGCTAGCTAATAATGGCTATTTCCAATAATAGGATAAGGAGAATTGGGGAAAGGGAAAATAAGCTATTTCCTAGGTAACTTGACTTGCTTGTTGAACGAAACTGGGTATCCCTGTGTAGCTCACAGCAACCTGGAACCATAACTTGTCGGCACTTTGCTTGTATGAAGATGGTAGTGACCCTCAAGGATCTGACTTGATGAACATTCTATTGATGCATACGAATGGGATTATGTGCAGAGTTTTATGAGGAAGAAAGCTTATGCAAATGGAGGAAATGGTCATTGCAAAGACCCTGTGATTAGAGTGTTCTGTTCATACATTCCAGGATTAACAGGGAACTCTTGAATAGTGGGCAATGAGCCAGAGTGGGTAGGAAGTCCTAGATAGTGCTGTAGGATAGGACACAGCATATAGGACTTTGTAAAATGTGAGGGTTGTTATTACTACTACTGCTACCACCACCACCACCACCACCACCACCACCACCACCACCACTACAACTACTTTTATCTGCAGTGAAATGGGTGAGCTACCATCTGAAGGTTTTGAAGCAGTGGAATGAAACTGTCTTGATAGATTTTCAAAAAGACTGGCTGTTATGTAGAGTGTAGACCAGGTGGAAACAAGGGTAGGAGCAGGAAGTTAGAAGCTATTGCATAAATGGGGTAAGAGATGATGATAGTTCAGACTAAAATGACAGCCATGGGGATTCTGAATAGCCATCAACTTCTGAAAATATTTTTAACCTTTAGCCAGGAGCCTTTGTTAATAACATAGACTAGGTATAGACTGAAGGATAAAGAAGAATTGAACATGGTTTCAGAGTTTGGGGTCTAAATTATGGAGTGTTGAAGTTGTTACCAAAGACAAGTTGAAGAGTTATCAAAGAAATGGCCTTGGATGTCACGAAGTGATACAATGCACACCTAGTGTCATGAGATCCTGGACTTCATCCTCAGCACCACAAAACAGAAATACAAGAGATTTACCAGAGCTGATTTTTGTGAGGGGGTAATATCACAAATTATGTTTTCAATATGTCTAATTTAAAATATCTGTTAGAAATGTTGGAGTAAACATTTAGCACATAAAAGCTATGTTTCTAAGAGAAGGCTGGACTAGAGAGTTAAAATTTATAGTCATCGGGTTGTAGATTGTTTTCAGTTGGGAGAATTATGAAATTATCAATATAGAGTGTATAGAGAATAGAAGAGGTAAAATTTACAGTCATTGGAATGTAGACATTTTCAGTTATAAGAATATATGAAATTAGGAATATAAAGAATATACATAGAAAATAGGGGTCACACATTATGATCCCAGCACCTGGGACTCTGAGGAGGAAAATTGCCATTGATTCCAGGCCTGCCTGGTATGAATGAGGATGGATGTGTTTGGGTATGACATGTCTTAGAAAAAAAATGTTAGAATAAATAGGTAGATTAAGAGACAGAGGGGTTGGAGAGAGAGCTCAGTGACTAAAAGCATTCACTGCTCTTCAGAGGTCCTGAGCTCAATTCTCACCAACCACATGGTGGCTCACAACCATCTATATTGAGATCTGATGCCTTCTTGTGGCATGCAGGCATATATGCATATAGAGCACTCATATACATAAAATACATAAATAAATCTTCAAAAAGCGAGACAGAAACAGACACATACACCCAGTGTATAGTGATATCATGGAAGCCAAGTTAATAAAAGTGCATGTTCTAGGAGTGTAGTTAGTTGTAGAGCATTTGTCTGTCACATATGAAGCCTTGGGCTCAATTCTCAGGGTAGGATTGGGGGATTCTATTTTTAAAAGCTAGGCATGATAACACATGTCTGGAATACCAGCATTTAGGAAGTGGAGGCTACAGCATTAAGAGTACCAGTCCAGTCTGGGCTACATAAGACCAT
Source organism: Mus musculus (assembly GCF_000001635.26). NCBI lineage: Eukaryota > Metazoa > Chordata > Mammalia > Rodentia > Muridae > Mus > Mus musculus. Next base: position 54,526,349 of record NC_000077.6, read on the forward strand.
GTTTCAAACAAACAAAAACCAAAGTTACAATGGAAGGGGATAATATTCCTGTGTTAAGCTTAATTTAGTTCCTTTTCCTTGAATATGTACTGAGTGCAAAGCATGTGAAAATATACAAATAGGCAACATTATGGTTTGAATTTCAAATCATCTCCCCCTATCCATACACACATATAGGCTTCTGTGTTTCAATACCTTGTCCCCAGCTGGTGGCAATGTTGTTGGGAGGTTGTGGAACCTTTGGAGCAGATGTGGGTCACTGGGGATAGGTCTTTCAGTCATAGTCCAGCCTTACTTCTAGTCCACGCTTGCTCTTTTCTTGTTAATCACCAAACATCTGAGGAGCTTTTGCCTCACTCTCTACCCTTCTTTACTCACAGCATAGATCCACCCACTTTAGCCATCCTGCATTCCCTGTGGTGGTGGACTGATAGCCCCTGAAAGTAGAAACCAGAATAAGTCTTTACTCCTTTTAAGATGCTTCTGTCAGGAAGCAAGTCAGAATGTAAATTGCTAATACAGCAGTGTGTTTGTTTTTGAGACAGGGTCTCACTGTGTAGCGTAGACTGTTCTCTAAATCATTATTATCTTTTTGTCTCAGCTTCTGAAGTTCTTGGATTATAAGTGTGTGCCACCAGGCCAAGTTTAGAATCAGTGTTTTTATAACTTTGTAATAAATCTTTGTGTACTAGACTCTGAAGTATGACATTTAGATAACTTTCTAAAAGTTTTTACTTCTCTAGCTCTTTGTCCTACTTTTGGGATCCAAGTTTCACAACAAATTGTCTTTCCTGAGCTCTCTGATTTCCTTTCCCATTTTTAAAAAGGATTTCTTATGGGAAAATGTGGGCTTAAGTACTGGTCTTGTAATTAAAAGTGTTCTAAAACCACAAAAGCTATTAAAGAGATATGGATTCAAGTAGAACACCTAACTAGCATGTGTGGGACCTGGACTTTAGCCCAGCCAAAAACAGGTACACAAGTCTATAGCACTAATATTCAGTCAACCTGAAAATAGTGGGTTATTTGAGCACACAAGTTTAAGTCTAACCCAGACAAAGTAGTTGAGACCATGACTCAAAAAAAAAAAAAAAAAAAAAAAAAAGGCTTTACTGTATTCCAAAATGTTTCCTGAGACTTCTAGTAGCTGTCATAGTGTCTTAGTATTCTGTATACTGTGTTATTTGCACAGGAACAGAATGGACTAATGATGTGTTTCTCAGAATTTTCTGTTACAAACTTAAGCTCACTTTTTATTAATAAATACTAGGTCAATCTTTCACATCTTAAATTAGAACCTTCAAAATGGCTTATAGGCCATTTTCATATTTATACATGGCCCATGTATTAATTCTGATACATATACAGAGATTTGAGATACTGTGCATCATGCCACATTCTCCATCTCTGCTTTGCACAGTATATATGTGGTATAATAACAGCCTCGGAATTTAGGGGTTTGTTTTGGTGATAGAGTCTATGTAGTCCAGACTGGCCTCACTTTCTGTATAGCCAGTACTGCCCTCAAGCCTGATGATCCTCCTGCTTTAGCCTCCCAAGTGTTGAGGCTCCAGGCTCGCATGGTCATGATACCACCCATTGCAAGTCCTAGATCCCATTTCAATACTGGTATCTAATATTTTTGTATGTGTGAACTTTTCCTGAGAGAAGTAAATGACTGCTCACTCCAATTAGGTTACCAACAACAGGACAAAGTAACAGTTCTATCCAAGTATATAGGCCTACTATTATGTGAGAAAAACAAACAAGCAAAAATAGCTGCATCACCAAAAAGTCTCATTGCGTGTGGTTGATAACTTCCTCATAGATCCCTCACCCTCCTTGAGTTAAACTTCCACCCTTTATATTCTAAGCAGGTGTGCCCAGCCACAGCCCATGTTTGCCACGACTGGCCTAGAATACAGTCCAAAACAAAACTGAAAACTTACTTTGAAAAAAAATATGATTTCCCCTCCCCTACTTCCTTTAAAAGATAAAAAGACTTAGGTTGACAAACCTGCAAATTTTCCTATTTTTCTAAAAATTGAATAAGAGCTGAAGAGATGGCTGATGATTAAGAGCCCTTGCTGTTCTTCCAAGGGATCTGTGTTATTTCCCCAGTCCCCTCATCAGGTAGCTCACAATCACCTGTAACTCCTGGACCAGGGAATCCAATGCCCTCTTAAGATTTTGGCATCTTAAAGTGCATGGTATACACATAAATAAAACAATTCTTAAAGATGAATAACATACAGTCATCATAAAGAAGCTGAAATAGCTTGTAAAATATCTGGTTGTGCTGAAAGACAATTCAAATAGAAGAAACTTAGTTATATTTTAGAATAGAAATTTCTTTTCTGTATGGCTTCAAAACGTTTTTTTAAAGAAACATCAAGGAGTATTACAAATAAATGACAGTTTTAACTTTTTAGATTTTTTTTTTCAAAAAGGAGTTTGTAGGGAGCTGAGGAGAAGAAGTGCTATGAGTTCAAGACCAGCCTGGGCTATAGTGTGAGACCCTAACTCAAAATGAATAGGGGAAAATTTTGCCAGCCAGAATTTCATGCTCATTTGGGTGCTAGTACAATTCTACCTCAAATTTAAAAATAACAAAAAATAAGACTTACAATTATTTCTTAACCTTCAGATTTTAGAATAATGGTCTGTGACTCTAAACCTGTAGAATGGATCCCCTCACCCCCACCCCCCACCCCCGGACCTGGCAAAACACCACTGATGTACTTGAATCATTTTTGAGTGAGTCACTTTGCACACTCTGAGGGTGGCTGAACAAAGATTCCGCTGTGTGTTTCCCAGCCAGTGTACATTCAGAGGGTTCTTGGGGGGTGGGAGGAGGTATTTATACTTCTGGACCCTTTGACCTTCATTTGTAAATCCAACTAAATATAAAAAAAAAGTCAGATCTAGATGAAATCTTTATTAAAGAAAAGCTGGGGGCTGGAGAGATGGCTCAGTGGTTAAGAGCACTTGTTCTTCCAGAGAATGTGGTGGTTCACAACCATCTATAGCTTTGTTTCCTGAGGTTTCATACCCTTTAACAGGCTCTATAGGCACCAGGCACACTCCACAACCATAAATTCAGGCAGAACACCCATTCATATAAAGAAGAAAAACCATGGCCAACTGGGAGTTCGGACCATGTGATTTTTGTTTCTGAGATGGTTAGGAACTTACCTTAATTCTCCCAGAAGGAAAAGCAGCCAACATGATGAGCTTCATGACATGAGGATCTTTGGAAGGGATGTAGTGAATGTGAGTGCTATGAACTGTTCATCATTAGACAAGCTGAGTTAGTTAAAGTAGGGTGTGACTGTACATAAAAAACAGAATGGTGACTTCTGGCATGGCAGTGGAAGCTATCATTCATGCTACCACTAATCTTTCCCACTCCTGTCTACCACTAAAGCTTTTGGACAAGTGCATAGGGTCAAGAATTCACACTGTTGGCCTGGAGAGATGGCTCAGCTGTTAAAGGCTAGGCTTACAACCAAAAATAATTCACACTGTAATGAAGTATAATAGAGAGGTGCACTGTCTTAATTAGGATTTCCATTGCTGTAAAGAGACACCATGACCAAGGCAACTCTTAAAATGTACAACATTTAATTAGGGATGACTTACAGGTGGTTAGGACAAAGCTATCTCAAAGCCTACCCCCATAGTGACATACTCCCTCCAGTAAGGCCACACCTCCTAATAGTGCCACTTCTTGGGTCAAGCATATTAAAACCTTCACATTCCACTCCCTGACCCCATAGGCTTGTTCAAACACGAGTCTATGGTGGCCATACCTAGCTATAGCATAAAACAAAATACATTTAGCCCAACTTCACAAGTACCATAGTCTATTACAGACTCAACAATGTTAAAGTCTCTTCTGCGATTCATGCAGTCTCTTAACTGTAATACCTTATAGAATCAAAATACAAAAGCAGATCTCATACTTCCAACATCATAGGATATATATATTACCATTCCAAAAACTTCATGGTGAGGAAATACTGTACCAAAGCAAGACCAAAACCAGCTGGACAAACTCCATCTCCATATCTGATGTCCAATTCCGTTCTGCTTTGTTGACTACAGCACAATTCTCTTTGGCTGGTTCCACTCCCTCTTAAGCAGCTTTCCTTGGCAGGTTTCCCAGGGCTCTGGCATCTCAAATATCTTGGGGTCTCCAAGACAACTTCAACATTACAGCATTTTGTTCCAATGCCTGGAACACATGATCTTCTGGGCTTCTTCAAAAGGCTTCAGTCACATCTCTAGCTTTGCCCTCTGTATCACTCTGAGCCCTGGTTGACTCCATTCCACTGCTGTTGGTGTTCTTGGTGTTCATCTCATGGTATTGGCAGTTTTCCACTGCAACTAGACTTCACCAGTAGCCTCTCACAGGCTCTCCTCACAGTGCCAAGCTTCAGCCAAGTGGCTCTGGCTTTAGAGTCAAGAATAGAAGGAACTACTGGGACAATTGATACTGGTTAGTTGGAGCTAAGAAATTGGTGGTGATAAGAGACCAGCATAACTGAGGTGAAATCTTCTTTGCATGATCCCTTTTCAGTCCTCTGCTGTTAACTGAAGCTTCACCTTTACTAATATGGCCTTTGCTAGCGTCACACAGTGCCAAGCCTCAGCTTCTTCCCTTCATGCCTTCAAAACTATCTCTGGAAAACAGCTTCTTTGTGCTCTCAGAAGACACTTCCCAGAAGATTAAGCTCTCTCAAAGCCCACCCCCACTGTGACATACTTCCTCTAATAAAACCACACCCACCCCAACAAGGCCACACCTCCTAATAATGCCATTCCCTGGGGTAAGCATATTCAACATACTACATACACTTCTAACTTTGATAACTTTGCTTATATGGTGCTGGAAGCACAGTTTGAAATGCACCAGAAGGAAGATTACTAAGCTAGATCAGATTTGATAAATGGAATAACTAACATAGCAGTGTTCGTTCCTGGAGAAGGAGAGCCTAAACTACAAATCAGTTTCCTTGACTTGCTAAGTTTTGGGTGTTGTTTGTTTTGTTTTAACCTGTTCTATAAAGTTAAGTTCCTATTAATAGGAAATGACTGAAGATGTGCACCCATTTTTCTAAGCTAATCTTTGAGACTGTCTTTGTGCCCTAGATGACCTGGAATTGCTCTGTTACTCAGGCTGGATTTGAATGTACAAAGATCTTCCTGTCTCTGCCTCTTAAGTGCTGGCATTAAAGGTGTGTGCCACCACACCTGTCTGTTTGGGTTTTTGGAGACTAAAAAATAAAAACATTTCTGAATTTAAAACAAAACAAACAAAAAAACAACAAGAAGAAGAAGGAGCAAAAAAACCCAAAAAACCAGAATGGTTATCCTAGCTCACAGGAAGGTGAGGCAGAATGATTAGGAGTTCAAGGCTAGCTTCAGCTATAAGTTTGAGGCTAGCCTTGGCTACATAAGATTTTGTCTCATAAACAAACATGAGAATGAATTCTTCTTGTAGAATTCCCAGGTTTTAGAGTCATAAGCAGCACTCATTTGCTCTTCTGGCGTATGCTTCCAAAGGCCACATTCCTAACTGTTTGGTGTAAATGGTAACTTAGGCCGTGGGAGAGATTCAGGGCTTTGACACATGGCAAACAGTAAGATTGATTCTATAAAACCCCAAACCATAGTAGAACTTGCATAACAGGGCAACAGGTATTTTATTTGATATTTGTGGGGAGAGGGAACATCATTACCAAAATGAGGCTTGCATGTGCAAAGGAACTGAATTCCAAAGAAGTAAAATAAAATTTCTTGTTCAACTTGGGGGTCCCTGATGGAGGAGATGGAGAAGGGACTGAAGGAGCTGAGGGGGTTTGCAGCCCCATATAGGGAGCAACAGTGTCAACAGGCCAGACCCTCTGGAGCTCCTGGGGATTGGACCACCAACCAAAGGACATACATGGAGTGGCCCATGGTGCTGGCCACATATGTGGCAGAAGATAGCCTTGTTGGACATCAGTGGGAGGAAAGGCTCTCTGGCCTGAGGATGTTCAATGCCCAGGGTAGAGGAATGCCAGGGTGGGAGGATGGGAGCGGATGGGTGGAAGAGCACCCTCACAGAGGCATGGGGAGGAGTGATGGAATAATGGGTTTCCAAAGGGGAGACCTGGAAAGGGGAAAACATTTGAAATGTAAATAAAGAAAATATCCAAGAAAAAAAGGAAATAACTGCAGGAAAAAAATTCTTGCTCAAGCTATATGACTTAACAGGGTCTTTTTTAGCACTGACTTTAGTTAGAATAATAAACAAAGGTAGCTTCTTAACTTTGGACTTTCTGTTGTTGTTGTTCTTGTATTGATACCTATATTGATGCTTCCTCTACTAATTAGTGCTTTTAACTCTTTTATTGCTTTAAGACAGTGTCTTAACATAACCCATGGTGGCCTTAATCTGGTGTCTTCCTGCTTCAATCTCCTGAGTTCTGAAATCACTAATATACCATGTCTGGCTATAATAAATAAATGACATTCATTTAATAACATCTTATACAGTAAAGTTGACTCTTTGTATATTAGTTACTTTTCTCACTGACAAAATACATATCAAAAGCAACATAAGGAAGAATTATTCTGGCTCACAGTTTGAGGAACAGAGAGAACATGATGGCAGGGAGGCATGGCAACAGGAGCTTTGGCAGCTGGTCACACTGCACCTCCAGTCTGAATGCAGACAGGTGCTTGCTGGTGCTCAGCGGACTTTCTCTTTTCTTGTCAGTCCAGGACACAGCCCATAAGGTTGATTGTGCATCCATATTAACTTTCTAGAACACCATCATTAGACAAGGCCTAGGGTGTATTACTACTTTCTAAATCCTGTCAAGTTGACAATTAAGATTGGCCATTACACTGTGTACCTACAAGTGTAATTTTGGAAGGCCATACAACTGCAGATTGGGAATGTTTTCAGAAGGGATGTGGGCTGTATTTCCATGGTATAATGTTTGCCTGTAATGTGTGAGTTTTTGGAGTTTGATCCCTCACCAATGCAAAAGTAAAAGAAAAAAGTATTGTAGATGAGATTGTGTCTATACTGAACACAGACTTTTTTCCTTTGTCATTCTTTAATACCATATCACAACATTTTACCTAACAACTTCAGAACTGGTGGTTTGATTAAGAATGGCCCCCATAGGCTCCTAGAGTGGAATGCTTGGTCACCAAGGAATGACATTATTAAAAGGTATGACCTTAAAGAAGTGTGTTACTGAGGGTGGACTTTGAGGTTTCAAAAGCTCAAGCTCTCTCTCTTTCTCTCTCTCTCTCTCTCTCTCTCTCTCTCTCTCTCTCTCTCTCTCCTGATTTAGACATGCTAATAAATGGACTAAACCTCTGAAACTGTAAGCCAGCCCCAATTAAATGGTTTTCTTTATAAGAGTTGCCATGGTCCTTGTGTCTCATCACATCAGTAGGGCAAATACTTTCTCATCACTGCCTTAGTTTTTCAAGGTAAAACTAAGACCACCAGAGACCATTACACAGAAACTCTTAAAACTGAAAAGAAATTCTTTATTGCTGGCCTGCAGCTGCATTGGGAACTTGCCTACATCATGCAGCCCCAAGCCTTTCTCTTTATGCACCAAAAACATATCCTGGTTGTCATAGTTCAGATAGCAGGAAGCAGAACTACAGAAGCCAGAAAGCAAGGTTAGTACATTTCGAGACTTCCTGGAACTGTAGACTAGGTCTTTGATGGGTTACATCTATGTTCCTGTTTTGGCACACTTTGAGGCCTACATGTTATGATTTACAGTCAGAACGTTGCTTCTAGCATAGTGTCTGTGTTTCTAAGGTCTGGGGGCCTGTTACATTAGCTATATCTCAGAGGTTCTGATAAATTGTGCTTTGATTTTCATTTGAATCTAGGTATTTTTACATTTCCTCCTTGAGTTCTTCATTGGTCATTCATAATTGCTCAGACCCATTACCATTCAGAGAGAAGAAGACAAACTACTATTAGCAGCAAACTGCAACAGACTCTACACAGTAAATACACTTGACAATGGATTGAAGCCCACTGATGTCATCTGTTAATTATCACAGGACATAAAATGACAAGGTTGCATATAATGTGCTTTGAAGTTAAAATCATTTAAGGTCCAGCACTGGGGAGGCAGAGGCAGGTGGATTTCTGAGTTCGAGGCCAGCCTGGTCTGCAAAGTGAGTTCCAGGACAGCCAGGGCTATACAGAGAAACCCTGTCTCCAAAAACCAAAAAAAAAAAAAAAAAAAAAAAATCGTTTAAGGGGTTAGTGTGGATATAGTAAGTGGATGAAATAAATGAAGGGGAAAGGCAGGAAAAGGGAGAAATACATTAAAAGAAAGGAAAAAGAAGCAATAGAGAAGTATAGAAGAGAAGAGAAAAGAACAAGAAATTAGAAAAAAATTAAATGAAAAATAAAGATTTCCCAATAATGAGAAAATTCAAAAGCGAAATTAGGTAAATGCAAGAAGGGGACTAAAAAAGATAAGATCATCTAAAATAGCTTAAAGTGCTATTTAAAAATAGTGTGGGAACGAGGAGGATACATGGCAGAATGATATAAGAGAAAAGAGAAATATATTGTTCAATAAATTTCTGTGCGTGAGGGCTGGAGGGGGTCAGTTAAACTGGGTTTCTGTCTTTCCTAGAGCTTATGCTGTTGCTGTGTTTCTTAGGTAAACTTGCGGTGTCTAGCACTGCTGTCTTCATTGATAATTTTCCTTGTCTGAACACCAGCGGCCTCTGCTGGCCATACTTAAATTGCACCCTGTGGCAGGTTCTCTCCCCTGGCAGAAGTTCTGTTGGGAATGTTTCTCTCGGGTACCTCAAAAGTGTGAGAAAAAGTCAAAGCACATGGGAAGGACATGTCTCCGTACTTTAAAGATCTCCTGGTTTTCAATCACTCTGCTAGATTGATATGTCAGTGGTTCTTTAGTACACCACAGAACCTCCAACGTTCTCAGGCTCTTTTGGAAGTGTTGATGGCTCCAGAGGTTGATGAGCTACTGATCTCAGGCTATCAAACTCCAGAATCATTTCAATAAATGAACTATTGATAAGAGACTATCATCCTTATGTACTTGCCTGCTTGGATGAGTCCCCCCAATTCCCTGTGCCCTTCAGCTTGCCAGCCTTTATCTAGCTCACTGTTCTCTATAGCTGTTTTCCTGGGCCTTCCTTCATCCTATGTCTTTGGCAGGCCTGATTGCAGTTTCCAGACCTCTGGTTCCCCACTCAGCTTAACAATAGGTTCCATCTCAAGATGGTATCTGGCTCTGCCATTGGGGTCTAATGTAAAGTGATGAAGTGGAACTTCAGTTTATATTGATTTTTCCACCAAAGGAATTTGTTTCTCACCAGAACCTCCCAACAGGATTTGAAGCTTATCAAGGCTTTGTACTTTTCTTGACTTGCTTGGCTTATCTTTTGCCCTTGCTTCTCCCATTCCCCGCCTGGGCACAGATGCTATGCTTGCCTACTCTTTTTGGTTAATCACATGTGGGTTTTTTTTGGCATTTTCAGATATTCTTTCACTCCCTTTGTGGATTTCCAAAACTCTTTCATGTCTTTTTCTGTTTGGGATAGTCTTGTCTTCTGACTTATTCCATCTGGTCAAATACCTCTTGCAAGTTCAGGGTGGTAGTGGGGGGGGGGTTGTGTAAAGTGTCAAAGGTCATTGGTATTTTGATACAGATTACATTACATTGAGTCACTAAATTACTTTGGGAGGCAGAAACATTTTAAACAGTTATATGGAATTTTTCTACTTTGTAGATGTGCTTGTGTACATAAATGTATGAATACATAACATGTTCATATGTTCGTGCATTTCGTATGCATGCATTCCTCAGTAGTATTTTATTTATTTGGGTGCACATATATTTAGGAAAGTTACTTTCTCTGCTGAATTAATCCCTTATCATAATACAGTGATATTTCTTGTCTCTTTTTACTCTTGACCTTTGTTTTTTTGTTTTTGTTTTTCTTTTGGATTCCATTTTAATGATAGAAGTATTCCATTCCTTTACTTTGCATCTGTATGTGTCCTTAGAGTTGACCTGGATTTCTGATAAGCATATAGAGTAGTTTTTCTATTTAATCATTCTTTGTGTGTTTGGGAATTGTTTATTTGCCTATAATACTGAGGATTGAGCCTGAAGCCTAGTACATGCTAGGAAAACAGTATTATACCCCGAGACTGTTTAGCTGGGGACCTTAACTCACTCAGATTCAAAGTAATCCTGGAAAGGTATGCTGTTACCATAATCATTTTGTAATGCATTCTCTAGTTTTGTTGTTGCTCCTATTTTTTTTCTTTCTCCCTTTCTTGTAGTCTTTCTTGATGGTTTAGTGCTTTACTTACTATTTGGCTCGAGTAGTGTGGCTTGATTCTTTATTACTTTTGGTTTGTATATTATAGATTTTTTTCCTTATGGTTTCTGTGATGCATACAAACATCTTTTAGTTTTAACTATTTTTAAATTGTAGCACTTCAACATGATCATAAAGGTACGAACAAACCAAAGGAACAAGAACAGTTGTTTTAATCTAGACAGGGGTAGGGCCATGATAATATATATAGTTTATGCACCATTTTTAGCAATATTAGAGCATCTGGATATGTCTGTGTAAGGACTCTCACTAGTCAGCTTTGTACTTTTTCCATGTTCTCTTATTTGTCAATCTCTTGTGGTTTGAAGACCTTCCCTTTACCATTCAAGATGTATCTGATGGGACAATATCCTCCTCTTGCTTTTGTTTGTCTGGGAATGATGTTATCTCCTCAATTACGTACAATATTCTTTTTAAAAAACATTTATGTGTATGTGTGTGTATATTTTTTTTTTCCTTTGAGTGTGTAGGGGAAGGCAAACGATGTGTGCCGCTGTGCACATGTGGAGTCAGAAGAGTGCTTGGAAGAGTTGGTTTTCTCTTTCCATCTTGGGTATTCCAGGAATGGAATTCAGGTTTTATGCTGGGCAATAGGCAGTTGTTTTAATATTTCCCTGGCCCTGGACACACTGTTCTTGATTAATGGTGCTTTTTCTTCAGTGATATGAAAATTTCATGCCACTTTTTTCCTGCCTTGTAAGATTCCTGCTAAGACTGCTATCATGAGAATAGGGATACTTGCATGTGTTATTGATATATTTTCATGTACAGTCTTTTAAATATTTATATGTACACATGTGTTTTGCTAACACATATGTCTTACACTACTTGTGTGCCTGTAGAGGCCAAAAGAGGACATCAGATGCTCCTGGAACGAAATTACAGATGGTTTTAAGCTGTCATGTGGGTGCTAGTAGCTGAACTCAGTTCTCTGTAAGAGCAGCCAGCTAAACCATCTCTCCAGCCCTTAAAATCTTTTTTGTCTTTCATTTTGAGAGCTTAACTATAGAGATATCTTGGTATAGACTTGCTTTAGTTAGATATAACTGGTGTTACCTTTAATCTTTTATTATATATGGATATTTGTATCCTAATACAAATTCTGGGGTTTTTTTCACTCAACGTGTTTTCTACTTTTTTTTTTTTCTTGCCATTTTTAAATTCTTGGGACCCTGTAACTTGAGTACAGAGTACAGGGTACTCAAGTACCTTCTTTACCATCACAAAGGATCCATAGTTTTTAATTTTTTCCATGTACTTGTCATGTATTTTTCTCCCTGGTGTGTGTACACTTTGGTACTTAAGCACAATTTAAGCCTAGGTTTGTCTTATGTAGATTCTATATATATCATTTCTTGGTGTGTGTGTGTGTATATATATATATATACACATACATACATACCAAGAAAGTATAGTCTTTTATCTGCAAGCTTCTGCCTGAGGTCCTGTAGGCCCTGCTGCCTCATCTTTAGCTCCACGTTTCTTTCTGATGTGTATTATATGACAGTGCAGGATTCAACCTTGTTCAGAAAAGAATCTCTTTGGATAGATCTTTGATCCTTGGGCTTTTATGTCATACCAGTCGCCATCAATACTTGTAAGATGAGTAGTACTTTTAAACCCACATACTACCAGCACAATACATAGTGTCCTATGACCAAGGGTCACAGTGCTATGAGCTGCCTGTTGCTGAGGTGGACTCCTAGCCCAAGATGACTGTAACCAGTCATAAGTATTAGTTTTCTGATTCTGGGACTCTTCAGAGACACTGTCTGACCAGCCTAGCACTAAGTTACAGCATATAGCTTTGTGCTTACTATGCTGTCCCATGGTTTGGGTCTTATACCACACTGTGCTGCCAAATGTTGGGATAGTGTTGATGAAGGTTCAGTCCTGATCCACCAGGCTGATTCTTAAGCCTGGTCAGGCCTTACATGCTGAAGCTTAACAATCTCAGGTGCACTGAGGTCCATAACTGCTGGTAATGAAGGATGTGTCTGTCCTGCTAGCGTATGGACCTATCTGGCACTTTGGCAGTTTGAGAGAGACAGTGCCTTGGCTACCAAGATGCTAAGCTGTTTCATACCTGAGTCTCTCACAGCTATAGAGAACTGTACTACTTTAGTAGATCAGATGTGCCGTGGAACCAGTCCAAGGCTGGAAACAATACAGGCTGAAGCTGGAGTTTTGATTTACCCATACACAAATATCTCCCTGTTGCAGGAGCCAGATTCAAGGCTCTTTGTGTAAACTTTAGCCTGCATATAGGGCATTCAGTTTCTACAGGTGTTTGGTCTCACTTTGGGCCAGGCATAGAACTCTAGGACAAAGCCTTTGGCTAGTTTTTATGCTCTGTTCCCTAGCAAATGGAATCTTATTTTCCCTCTACTGCCTGAGGTTGAAAGAGGTAGTCAACCTCCTGACCTAAGCATTGTTGTAATGGATAGTGGGCTGCTGTCAGGGGTCATGTGACTTTGCCTAACGCTGGGTTTTGCCATGGCAGGCCTGGCACTGAGTATCAAGTCTAAGATATGGGTTTAACTTCTTCACTGTACCCTAAACAAGAGCCCATTGAATATATCTACAATAAATACTGTAGGTTTGGATTGTTTGAAGGGTGCAAGAGAGCTTGTTTGTTTTAGGATGACAGTGACGCCATCACTCACCTTCACACAGAGAAGTTTAGAAAGTCTGGTCATGCCTTAGTTAACAATGGGGATATGTTCTGAAAAAAAAATCATTGGGCAATTTTGTGATTGTATGGACTTACATAAACTCAACATAGTACAGCTAAATCACTTTCTGTGGCATCTGTTTACACAAGAATCACACAGACACACGAGTCTGTATTGCCCTATGACATAAAGTTAAGAAATGTAGTAAGCATGAGTGAGGCTTGTGCCAGTATAATATGGCATATGCTATTTGCAGTGAATTTTAATTTATTTGGCAGTGTTACGGATGAAACCTGGAGCCTTATGCATGCTAGTTGGGCATTTTATCCCCTGAGCTATATCCCTAGCCTTTGAACTTTTTTTCTCTTAATGTCAGTACAGGCATACTCTCAAAGAATTATGTGAAATAGTTGGGAAGATATTTTAGTCAGTAATGTGTTTACCTTGCTTGCAAGCGTGAGAATCTGAGTTTAATCCTCAACTCATGTGAAAAATCAGATGTGATAGTATTTGTAGGATTCTTGTTGTTAACCATGCAATCAACCAGCATTAAGTGAATTCCAGGCCGGTGAGGGAGACTATGTCGCCAGTAATAGGTAAACAAATAAGTGGTAGCAAAGGAACAACACTCAGAGTTGTCCTTTGGCCTCCTATGTACAAATGTGTGCATGCGTGAGCATACAGAGCACCAAAATAAGGTATACTGAAACAATCTAAACCAGTGATGGAGACACTTACCATAATCAATATTAATTATTATATATAACTGTGTTATTGTGTTTCTATACAACTATCAGGACAGAAGCTCTGTTTACACAAGAATCACACAGACACACGAGTCTGTATTGCCCTATGACATTGTTACATCTATAAGGTCACTAGACAATAGGGATTTTTCATGTCCACCATAATGAGGCCACCATTGTGTATATGGTTGCTAATTGCAGTGTGTGACTTCACTTTTTTGCTTAGCTGAAATCTCTTATTCCCAATCCTAACCTGGTCTTTGTTCTAATGCTCTGAATTTCCACAGTACTTTGTTGGTACAGTTAAAGAAACAGATGCTAGTGATTTGGGGTGTTGTCATGTCCCAGATGGTTAATTTTCTGTCTTCCTCCCTGCTTCTCCTTTCAGGCTCCATCAGTAGCTTTCAAGTACACTCTGTAAGTAATTAGCATCCCCTTTCTAGCATTTGAATTTGTGACTGCAAACAAAATTCTATAAGACTTTCAGTTTGCTTCCATTGGTGTTTTTCCATTTTCCTTCTTTCTTTCTTTTTTTTTTTTTTTTAAAGGAGCTAAGTGAGGTTTGCTAGGATAGATTTTGTTTCTTTTGCATACACCAAGAAGCCTAATAGGTCATGTATTTCCTCAATCTTGTCTCATAGTTGTTAACTGGTACAAAAGCCCCAAGAAACTCCTTGCTACCTGTGTTTAAAAAAAAATACAAGTAAAAAAAATAACTACCCATGTGTTCTGGGAGTTGTCTTTTTATGAAGGCTTGGTGTTTTGTATCTATTTAGGTTGATGTATTAGAAGAACTGGCATTTAGTAAGCATCCTAGTTCTTTTGCTTTTATCCCCAAGTTACTAGACAAATAATGTAGAGTGACATGGTGCCTGCCTGTAAACCTAAGCATCAGTGTGTGAAGACTTGCCTGTAGGGCTTTTTAAACTAGACCGGCAACATGGAGACATAATCCCTAAGATTCTGGGCCTGAGAATGCATTTTTTTCCCCTAAGCTCCCAAGTGTTGCTAATTTAGGATTTCTTAGGACTACATGCACCAGAACTCAAACTCAATTCTGCCGCCCCCTGTGTCTAGGAGTGGGCTTTTGGGATAGTCTTATTATGGTACCTTGGCTGACTTGACATTTATGATGTAGGATAGGCTGGTTTTGAATTCAAGGGGTTAATTCCAGGACCATAGTGGATACTACATCTGTAGATTCTTAAGTCCCTTATATAAAAGTGCTTTATTGCATGTAACCTCTATACACCCTCTCATATACTTCGTAGTTTCTCTAGGTGACTGGTAACTAAAAACTATGTAAGTAGTTGCTATTCTATATTGGAGTACTACGTAAAAGCAGCTCTATTTCTCCCTGGTGATGAAGATCAGTTTATTCTTTCAAATCAGCAGCTGCCCTCACCTGTTGCTTCTTAGGTCCTAGAGTTTAAAGTTACTCTGCTAGCAGCTTGTACTTGTAGTTCAGTAAGAGTCTTGTACTGCTCTTTTCCTCAAAAACTGTATACAATCTTAAGAATCAAGATCTCTAAACCTGCAGAGTCACACTCAGAAATTCAGATGTATTTCTTATGGAGTAAACTTACTTCTCTTTTAATCTAGTTATTTACCTGAAAAAAATATTTTTCCTTTTTTGTTCATCTTTTGTTTTCCCATTTTGAGACAATATTTCTTATGACGCAATTTACCTCAAGCTCCCTATGTAGCTAAGGAGGACCTTGAACTTCTGATTCTCCAGGTTCTACCTCTTGAGTGCTATTATTATAGTGATGTGCTACCATATACTGTTCTCTCTTTTGTAATTTAATTTTACATATTTGCACGTGGTGACTGTGTCTTCAAGACTAAAGGGGGACGTTTTGCAGGTTTCTAGAAGTACTTGCAGATCTGAAGTTAGTTAACCTTGTTCCTGTCCCATTCTACTGATCGGAATAAATTATAGAACTAACCGAGATCAGTGGGAAGAACAAATAGACTCTGTATGGAAGGTGGTATATTCCTATTGCAGGAAATCATGAGATAATAATAGAAAAGAGAAAATATCATGGTAGCTGTATTAGAAGTTTAATTTGCTTTATCTCCTCTCTTCCAAATCTTTGTAGACCCTTCTTACTTGAAATGGTTTTCTTTTTTAATTTTGTAACCCCTTTTATTCACTTAAAATTTTTTCACTTTTCATTTTAATAAGGACTAATCGGAGATACTATGTGTTTAACTTTCCTCAGTAGAAAATTGTGATCTTTGGATTCAGTGCAATGTTTCTTTTTATTAGTATCCCCATATTGCCTTACTAACTTACTAGAATGCAAGTTGCCTTGGTTTCTTTTTCCTCTGTTACTAATAGATACTTGGCAAGTCACATATCAGAGTATGACAGTAGTTAGCAGTGGTCTCTGCTGATATGAAAATGTTTCTTACAAGAGAATAAGGGATATATATTATATAGAGAATTTATGTTTGTCTGCTTTTTATTATCATCACCACATACCAGTAATCTTAAATAACATGAGTAGCAGAACACACCTTTCTGTTGGGGATGTGAACTTCTGTGAAGTTCTCATTTGCATATGCCAAAGCTCATAGTTAAGATTATATTTTATCAGAGGGCTAAAGAAAGATTGCTTGCTGCTTTCAGAGTTAATAGTAGTGCCGTCCATTGGATATATTTTTGCTTATAGGAAATTATAATACGGAGTCTCTTGAGAGTCCTTTAGAAAATCATATTTTAAGGGGACTTTAAAAAACCACGGGGCTGGAGAGAGATGGCTCAATGGCTTAAGTCTGTTTACTGCTCTTACAGAGGACCTGTGTTCTCAGAACCCACTGTGAGCAGCTTATAACCACTTGTAACTCCAGCTCTGGAGACATCACATGAACATACTCCTTACCACCACCTTATAAGCACATAATTAAAAATAAAATAAATCTCTAAAATAAAGGAAAAACCAGATCTTTGGAGGTGTTAGATGGGATGCCTAAAGCCTACAAACATTGAGACTAATCTGGAGGAAACTAAAAACAAACTGAGCTGTATTTGCCTGTGTGAGTGTTTGAAATATTTTTATATTTAGTGTCCACAAATATGTGGGTACTAAAGAAAAGGTCATAGCTGTTTAGAAATACTTAGGTAAGAAAGGTAAGAAGTAATGAGTTGTTGGCTTTGTATTGTTTGAGTAGGTGCTATGCTCATGAAGAAGAGGAATTCCTAGAGGGAGCTCCTCCTTACTTTTGTAAAACTTGGAATTCAGAGGTTTCTGCGGCCCTTGTGTAGTTAACAGAGCTCTGTCTTAAATGGTTGGGGTGCTTAAAAAGATTTGAGTGAGGAGGATGGGTCATATTTTGGAGTGTATATTTGAAAAGTAATCTAAACACCTTTGTGTTTCACAGGACTTAAATATTATTTATTCTTATCTGCATGGGATGGAAATACTATCAAACCTCAGGGAGCATCAGCTTAGGTGAGTGTGATTGGTTTATCAGTCTGCGCTATATGTTACGCATCTGTTCACCGGGTACTTGTTAAACCTTTACAGTCATCCTGTCTTAGGCATTTGAAGTACTTAGACTAGATCTCTAGTGTCCTCAAGTTTGAAAGCACAGTAAGGACTATATACAGCCAGGGTGGAGTTGGCCCATGGGAAAGCAGAGGCAGGTAGATTTCTCTGAGTTCAAGGCCAGCCAGGGCTACACAGAAAAACCTGGTCTCAAAAGAACAAAAAGGAGAGAGAGAGAGAGAGAGAGAGAGAGAGAGAGACTGGGGGTGGGGGTGGGGGGGGGGAAACACCAGCAAATTGTATGCTAGGCAGAAATAAGTACTGTGAGTATGATACAGCATGGTGATGTGAAGTCACCTATTAGCTTCTTGAATTTAGATCATTACTGAAGACCTCTTTTAGGAAATGGGTTTTGAAGGAAGGAAGGCCTCTGTAACAGGGCCTAGAAAACGGGCCAAAGAAGACTTTGGTTTCTGGTACAGAGTGAAAAAAATGATATAGAATACAGTAGTAGTCTCAGGGAGCCAGATAACTTAGGACTTTTTGTAAGGCTAGACATAGGAGTTTCTTATTCCAGCTTTTCTTAGTGTGATAGTTAAGTCTCCATCATATATGCTGCAGTTTTGTCTTCAATAAAATGGGGTGATAACTTTGTCTTTTTAACGTGTTTTTAATTTAAATGAGACTAAAGCAAAGAACTATGTTCTCAATTTGTGCCAGATAGTGGAGTTGCCCTGGTTTTCTTTCTGTTTCTGTGATAAACAACATAACAAGAGGCAGCTTGGGAAGGAAAGGGTTTATTTGGCTGACAAGTTCCCATTACAGTTCATAATTGAGGGAAGCCACAGCTGAGGCGGGAACTGAAGCAGAAGTCATGGAGGAACACTGCTCATGTGCTTGTCCCCCATGGCTTGCTCAAGTTGCTTTTTTATGCAACCCAGGACCACCTACATACAGATCGTGCTGACCACAGTGATCTGCACCTTTCCACATCAATTATTAAATCAAGAAAATGCTTCATAGACTTGCTCACAGTCCAATCTGATAGAGGCAAATCCTCAGATTCCTTCTTCCAGATTATTTCTAGGTTTATATCAAGTTGACATATACTAACCAGCACAGAACTCAAAGCTCTTCTATTTCCTTTTTGAAGACTCTCTTATTAGTTGTGCCAGATGCTTAAGCTGGGTACAATATGTTAACCTGGCATGAGTTTGTGCAGCCAAGATCCATACACTTTATGAACCTCTGCTTCCTCTTTAAGTCAGACCTTGCCTGGCAGTGGTGGTGCACACCTTTGATCCCAGCACTTAGGAGGCAGAGTCAGGCGGATCTGAGTTGAGGGCCAGCCTGGTCTACAAAGTGAGTTCCAGAACACAGAGAAGCCCTGACTTGATAAAGTCAGACCTGTGTATCTGAGATCATATGGTTATATTGTAGCTACTTTAGAGTGCTATGAAGCATTAATTATTGTGATTTTGTATATTTTCATTCAACCTGCTTTCTTTTCATGACCAATTAGCTCACTGTTTTTTCTCAGTGTTCAAGGTTCTGATGATGAACCAAGTTGTTAAAATATAATTTATTTTCTGTTACATTCTGTGTTCTGTATAAAGTAACTTGGGTGTTTGTGTTTGTGAATATATCAGGAAAAATGAAAACTAAAAATTAGAGCAATCATCAAAATCTATTTATTTTATTTTTAAAGATTCTTTTAAAATGCAACAAATTTATGAACCTTGCAGATTTTTTTTTGGGTGGGTATATATGTACTGTTGCCAGTAACTGTTCTTCACAAGATGGGGGAATGAGCCATTCAAATGTATATTTTATCAAGATAAAATTATTTGGTGTGAGTTGACAAGTTTTGTTTTGTTTTTTTGTTTTTTCGAGACAGGGTTTCTCTGTATAGCTCTGGCTGTCCTGGAGCTCACTTTGTAGACCAGGCTGGCCTCGAACTCAGAAATCCGCCTGCCTCTGCACACACACACACCCCCCACCCCCCCAGTGCTGGGATTAAAGGTGTGCGCCACCACGCCCTGCAACAAGTTTTTTAATGTGTATAAGAACCTTAATTCCAGGGCTGGAGAGATGGCTCCAGGGTTAAGAGCACTGACTGCTCTTCCAATTCCCAGCAACCATATGGTGGCTCACAACCATCTGTAATGGGTTCACCCTCTTCTGGTGTGTCTGAAGAGAGCAATGGTGTACCCATATAAATAAATAAATAAATAAATAAATAAATAAATAAATAAATAAATAAATAAATCTTTCAAAGAAAAAGGAATTTTAATTCCATAACATCATTATGGTTTTGATTGGTTTTGTAGTTTCGTTTTACTTTGCTTGATTTTTGTATACAAAAGCTCACTTTATTGCTCTGATGAGACTTGAGTTTATTGTCATATGACTGCCTCAGCCTCAATCCACCTGCATATGGCATATGCCTCAGTCACAGGCATAGGCCACTATGACTGGTTTGCATTACTTTTTAAAAAGCGAAGAAGAGGCAAAATACTTTAAACCAAAATATCTATTGCTCTTATAAAAAATGTTATTGCATTACAATATATTTCCAAGCTTAGTAAAAATTTAGTTTTCTGTCTGATCATTTTTCTATTGATATAACTGATAGTTTTAAAACAAAATGTAAGATAAAAGCCTTGTCTTTTTACCCTTTTTATTAGGTTAATGTCTACAAGAGCACGCTATGAGAGATACAGTGGCAATCAAATGCTTTTTTGGTAAGTATTTTTATGATTAGTGACTTATGTTTAAATCTGTACTTTTCACATTAAAGTTGATTTGGTAATCATAAACTGAAGTATAATACATATAAAACATAGGAAACAGTTTCGTGCATTCAATGTTAAAAATATATGCAACTATGACTACTGTTGCTAAAGACACTGGCTTTCTTTCCTAGTAAGCTCCACTCAGCACTGTTTTGGAATGGTAATTACAATTGTGACTTTATTGTTATCAATTAATTTACCTCTTTGTCAATTTCTTACTGATAGATCTTTTGATCAGGTTGTTAAAAAGCAAAAGAAAGGCAAAATACTTTAAATCAAAATATTATCTATTGCTTTTAAAAGAATGTTATTAGATATATTTCCAAAGTTGGTAAAAACACTTAGTTTTACGTCTGATTTAGCAGATGTCAGTCCAGGATTCTTTAATGTTCCACTTTGGGGTTTAGGATTTGGGATGGTTTATTGAACACACACCTAAAGACTGATCGACCAGGGCAATAGCTCAGGCTCAAGAGCTGAAAGCTGTGTGCTGGACATTTCTCAGAGCCAGCTTATAAAGGTTAAAACTGCAAAAACCACCATGAGCTCATAGACAGGTGCTGGAAATGCTATCCAGTGGTTGGCCCTAACTCAAGCCATGTTTTACATAATAGTTCATATTCACCTTTAATTTGATGGGTCCTAACATGAAGCCTATAGTTGTAGAATGCCTTAAGAGTAACAAACCTCTTAACATGCAGAACATAAGCAGGGTATGTGGTCAGCATGACCTTGAACTGAGTCAAGTTATTTTTCTTCATCAGTAACTGGCAGGCACGTTACAGCTGTAATATGAAATAGCTGGCGGGCATGGAACAAATAGCTAGCGGCTATGGTAGAGAGACAGGCCTCAACAGTTCTCTTTCACTGATATAGTTAGAGTATATCTTGGTTTTCTCTACTGTATGTTGGGGTTACTTCCAGATTTTTACTGTTGTGAAGTGAAAAATAAGCTCCCTGTGGGAATTTAGCTCACTCCTTTGTACCCTTACTTATTATTAATTCCACTTACACATCTTTGTAGAAATAAAATTACCAGAATTTCGCATATTATGGAGTGTTAAATGGAGTTACTAAAATTTTTCAAGTGTCAACCAGCTTCCTGCTATTGTTGTACCAGTTTCAGTGACTTTCAGCTGTGTAATAACTCCTTGTACCCATCTTTTTTGCATTTTTGTATTTCCAAGACCAAGGTTAGGGTAGATCAGTCTACCTTGGCCTCCCTGTGGATGGAACCAAAGGCATGAGCCACCTCGCCTGGCCTTGTTGACCCATCTTTAACACCTTTGCAGCCTATTTTATGTTCTTGCTTCAGTTTTAGGCAACATCACTTCATTATCTCACCATGATTTTATTCTACAGTGTTCTGTTCACTAATGATGATTAATGGTTCTCATGTTTTCAACCTTTTTGGCTAGCTTCTAATGAAATCTTAAGAGTTCCTAATCATTTTTCTGTTGTAATGCCTTATTTGGGAAATTAATTCATCATGGATTATCAAATCCTTGGTAGATATGCTTGCTGCAAATACTTTCCTCGTTATGATTTTTGTCTTTCCTACATCTTTGCAAGGATGTATACTTGGAAGACAAAGGGGTGATTGGATCTCCTGGACCTGGACTTATAGATGGTTATGAACTACCCAACATAGATCCTCCCAAGATCAATATGCACTCTTAAACCCCAGAACCATTTCCCTAGCCATGATCAATGCTTTTTATATCTGTTCTTTAAAAAATTATAAGCCGGGCATGGTTGTGAATGCCTTTAATCCCAGCACTCTGGCGGCAGAAGGCAGGCGGATTTCTGAAGCTAGCCTGGTCTACAAAAAACAAGTCCAGGAAGATAGCCAGGGCTACACAGAGAAACCTTGTCTCAAAGAACAAACAATCAAACAAATTTATAACGACCCATCTCTGCTTTAAGATTGTAAAAATTGTATTGTTTTTAGTTAAAACCTTCAGTATTTTGCTTCCCAAAAAGTGTGTTAACTCCATGATGTAAAAGATTTTAGTTATTGTTATAAATTGTAGTTAAACTCTTATTTCCCTTGATTTAATTCTATTTTTAAAATAAATTCATTCTATATGATGTAGCTATATTCATTATAACAAAGTTATAAAATAAAAGGTACAAAATGGTTGACATTATATAGATTTGTATTCAGTCTACTATGTGTCTGACTGACCTTTAGTGAAGGAAATCTGACTTGATATAGAGAAAAGGTTAAAAATGAACATCTTAAAATAACTTAGCAGCATCTTAAAATAATTTGTATTTTTCTTTGGTATAAAATCAACTGTTTATAACTTTTTTACAACACAAGGATTAATTACAACACAAGGATCTGAGACTTTGTCAGTGAATTTTGTTGTTGTTGTTGTTGTTGTTTTGCTTTTGTTGTTGTTTTGCTTTTGAAACAGGGTTTGTCCTGTAGCCCTGGCTATCCTGGAACTCTATGTAGTACCAGGCTGTCCTCACAAAAATCCACCTGCCTCCACGGCCTGAGTGCTAGGATTGCATATAGTTAAAGTGCTTTTAATTAGTTATTTTTCTACATGTGATTTTTGTGGCATTTTGTATGCTATTTGGAAAATATTAATAATAATGAATTTTATAATTTTTCCATTTTGACACCTTTTATACATTATCTTTAAAATGTCATTAACTAATGAAACCACTACTCTCTTCCAGAAAATTTAGGAACATTCCAATCTTGTTACATCTAAAATTGAAATTTTTTAAAGCTTTGGTTTTATGATTGACAGTTTTATAATTAGGTTTTTGTGATGCCTAAACGACCCAGTAGTTTTTAATACTGTTTTTGCTTTTCTGTATATATTGGAGAATTAACCCATCAGTTTCCACATTCATAAAAACCTGTTGGACAATTTGGCCCTTGTGTTGGGAGAGCATTAAATCTAAATCAGTGAAGAAAGAATTGACATCATAGAAATACCATCTTTCAGCATGCACATACGTATATTCTTCCACTTATTTGCTGGTCTTTAATTCTTTACAGCAGTGTTATGTTTTGCTTTGGTTTTACAGGAAAGACTTTGCTGCATATATACTTCTAAATTGACAGGGTTTGTTATTTTGAAATGTGGGTAGTCTTTTTCTCTGATTTTTTTTTTAGATATTGATTTATCATGCTCTACACAGTTATGTTAAAGAGTCAGTTATTTTTATTGTTTTGTGAGTGACATTATTTTCTCATGAATATTTTTCCCTCTTGCTTCTCAACAGTGTCTAGTGTCCTTAAATGTGATCCCCCCTTTAGATTTCTTTGTTAAGGATTTATAAAACTTTTTCATTACATTTAAAAAACATCCTTAGTCACTATGTTTTTATGATTGACTTCTTAAACTGATTTTTCTTTCCTACTTTCATTCATTTTTGTCTCTCATCTTTATACCATTTTCCTCCCTTATTTTCTCTATTATGTTATTTTCTACTGACTTTCTTGTTTATGAATTCTTTTCTCCTCTTTCTAGTCCTAAATAAAACTTCAGTGTTTGACTTCCTGGAATGTGTGTGTGTTTTAATTTTTCAGTTCTAGGTTTTAATACATTTTTCATAAATTTCAGTGCTTAAGTAAGTTCTATGTTGTCTTTTTTGGTTGGTTAGCTTTGAGCTTACTAAATATAATGGATGGGGTTGGTGTTTGTTGTTTCCTATTTTTTTAATTATTATTTTGTTGTTGTTCTCATCAGTCTTAGTAATTTTCTACTGAATGCCAGATGCTGTGTGAAAAGTAGAAACCCTGCTTAGCTTTCTCTGGGTGCTTAGAAGTGTGCTTTGTTTGTTCTTGCATTTTGATAGGCAGAATGAAGACATCTTGATGCGACGAATGCTGCATCATGTGGTCATTAGTGGAAGTTTTCTTTTGGTTGCTTCTATTTTTTAGGGGTTAAGGAAGCTGCAGATCACTCAAAATAAAATGAATAAGGAGAATTAAGGGAATTCTGGAAAAGGAAGGAAGAGAGGGAGAGAAGGAAATGAGTAAGATCATTATGGAATAGACAGGTGATAAGAGTCTAGGTAACAAACAGTTGCAAAGAGGTGGTGACATTGATTGGAGTCTTGAACTCTAGATTACTGAAGATTAACTTGTGACGAAGCAAATATTCCAGTAAATGACTGTGGAAATGCATTTAGAGCAAAATAGAAGATAAAATTTCTAACAATCTGGCCATGGTGGGCTCACATGGAGAATCTCAGCAGTGGGAGTCTGAGGATAGAAGATTGCCATGAATTTGAGAGCAGTCTGATCTACATAGAACGTTCTAGGTTAGACCTGTTATGTTCTGGGTTTTTTGTTTTTTGTTTTTTTGTTTTTGTTTTTTTTGGTTTTTCGAGACAGGGTTTCTCTGTGTAGCCCTGTCTGTCCTGGAACTCACTTTGTAGACCAGGCTGGCCTCAAACTCAGAAATCCGCCTGCCTCTGCCTCCCAAGTGCTGGGATTAAAGGCGTGTGCCACCACGTCTGGCTCCTGTTGTGTTTTATTAAAAAGAAAAAGCCAAGGATGTATTTGATAGAAGCACGGTAGGGTGAGATGGAAGGGGGTGTCTCTGTGGCTCATGCTGAGGCAGCCCTTCCCCCTGAAGTACCAGCTATACAATGGGTTTAGTATAGAATAGTTTATTTAGGGCATGAGAAAGGGAGTAGAGACAGACAGAAAGACAGACAGACAGACAGGAGGAGAGCCTGGCCAGGAACATGTGGAGAGGGGGCAGAGGAGGAGTGGGGAAGCAGGAAGTGGGAGAATGGGGTCAGGATGAGAAGGGGCAGAGAGTAAGAGA
This sequence comes from Mus musculus, assembly GCF_000001635.26. Classification (NCBI taxonomy): domain Eukaryota; kingdom Metazoa; phylum Chordata; class Mammalia; order Rodentia; family Muridae; genus Mus; species Mus musculus. Next base: position 54,551,286 of record NC_000077.6, read on the forward strand.
AAGTGGAGGGGGCAAACAAGCCCCTTTTATAGTAAGCCAGGCATACCTGACTGTTGCCAGGTAACTGGGACAGAAAGGATTTGTATCAGCCAAGAATTCTGCAAGAAATGGGAGGATTAACTTTTAGTGTCTGGAACTGATTACATCACAGGACAGTGACTGATATGATCAGATGATCTAAAATTTACAGCTGGGAATCTTTAATGAAAAGAATAGTTTGTTATTGATGTGAGGTATAAGGAGAAGACAGCCATCTTTAGGCCCAGAGGCAGGAGAAATATATGAGAGAATCTACCATTTTAATATGTTTGTAAAGTAGGCAGAATCCAAGGAAATCCCCAGAGAACACACTGAGAATAAAAGATATCTTTCAGATGTCTGACTAGAGTTCAGAAGACTCGAGTGTTTTTATCCTTATGCTTAGTTGTTAAGGTTCAAGAGAGCTAATGAGTATCTGCAGTATTTTCAAATTTTACTGACAATTATAACATTTTGAAAATTCCTAGAAAATGAGTGGTAAATATGGAGATCTAAAAATACTAGAGCATTTGGTAAAAGTTGTTAATTGTATAAAAAAAGAGTATCTTTACTTTCTCTTTCTCTCACACATATATACTCTCTTCGACCCTCATACACTCTGGTATGCTAGAAATGGAACTTTGGGCCACAAAACAGCTCTGTTACTGAGCTAAGGCCCCAGCCCCTTTAGTGGTTTGAGGTTGGAATATTAATCAAGCTCTACTGGACTTGAAGAACTTAAAAACATGAGAATTTTAAAAATTTTAAAGAAAATTCTTATAAATTGGCCCAACTTAAAGGTTGTTGAAAACTGTGACTAATCATTGTGTAATGACACTGAAAATCAAAATCAGCTCTTCTTTAAAATATAGCATTATAATACAAAGGGCAAAAGGAAATTCTACCCTGAAGCTCCACAATTTTATCTTTCCTACCTCTATATAACACAATTTCAGGAATTCACTGTTTTATTGTTCATCTATTTTCTTTTTCTTTAATATTTTTTATTATTATGCATTTTCCTCAATTATATTTAGAATGCTATTCCAAAAGTCCCCCATACCCTCCCCCCCCCAACTCCCCTACCCATCCATTCTCATTTTTTGGCCCTGGCATTCCCCTGTACTGGGGCATATAAAGTTTGAGTGTCCAATGGGCCTCTCTTTCCAGTGATGGCCAACTAGGCCATCTTTCTAATTGTCCTCTTGTCTGTTTTTTAAGTTCTCATGTTTCCTGTTTACTGGTGATTTGAAGGGTTTTTTTTCCCCCTTCTGCTTGTGTGTTGAGAATTATCTTCTGCCCCTTGTGAACATGCTCTATGTGTAAAACATTAGGTAAGGAAACAAGAAGATACCCCAATATTGTTACTTAGTTTTTAATTATTTGCAGCATTACCAGAATGTAGTCTATGCTTTGCATTCATATTGAATCCGCACATATGTAGACATTTGTATTTGCTTACTTTTTTCCTTATATATTTAAACAGTTCAGAAACTATTGCCAGATGTTGGTATATCCTGCTTTCTGGATCTGTACTTGTAAAAGATTCTATGGTCCTTCCTCCTTGCAGGTAAGTTTCCAGTGATACTGTGTATTTTTTTGTTTTGTGATTGGATCTTAACTATTTATCTTTGAATTGTGCTCCTGCCTCAGTCTCAGTGCTAGGATTTTTGCAGTCTGCCTGCTCCATCTAGCTAGATAAAATTAATATTGTAACTCTTTCGTTCTTTACTTCAGAGCTAATGTACATTTTTTTTTTCCTCAGTGACAATATATTTTTGAAATATATTTTCGGTTGATGCAATTGCACATTTTGGCAGGAGTCTAATACTTAAATTTCTGATGGTGTAATTTTTCCTTTCTTTGTGTTTGAACCTTACTCAGTTATGTGACTTATTTTTAGTTTTCTGTAAGACAAAGATGATAACCCTTGGTAAATGTCATGAGGCATTAGCAAGTTTGGTTACTCAAAGCTTTCAAAAGTCCGTTAGAACTCAGAGCAAGGTTACTGAAGTTTGTATTTCTAGCTAGCAATTCTTAGGCAGATTACTTAACCTCTCTGAGTTTACTCAGAAGTAGGTATAATAAATAATAGTAGAAGCTGTTTGATAGACCAGGTCTGCGAAATACATAAGTTAGCATAAATAAATCTCTCTTAGACATCTCCTGGCTATTTACAGTAGTTGTTAGCAATATTTATAATTATTTTTTGTATTTTAATATACCTTTAAAATATATTCTTTCACAGTGTATTTGTATTTTTATCTACTTTCCCACTAAACCCCTTCTCAACAAGTCTTTTCTCTCTCTGTGTGTGTGTGTGTGTGTGTGTGCGTGTGTGTGTGTGTTTTACATTCATGCTGTGCCATGGTGCACATGTCAGGAAATCAGGACAACTTGAATCTGTTCTCTCCTATCATGTGAGTTCTGGAGATGGAACTGAGGTCCTCAGCCTGGCAGCATGCACCTTTACTCACTGAACCATTTCATTGTCCAAAGAAGACTTAAAGCGAGACATGAGAGTACAGCTAAGTTAGTTGAGTAATGTTAAATTTATTAAACTAAATACCAAGGCACAGGGTATCTTGATTTATATGCCATTTTAAAAGTCATATCTTTTTTTTTTTTTTTTTTTTTTTTTTTTTTTGAGACAGGGTTTCTCTGTATAGCCCTGGCTGTCCTGGAACTCACTTTGTAGACCAGGCTGGCCTCGAACTTAGAAATCCGCCTGCCTCTGCCTCCCCAGTGCTGGGATTAAAGGCGTGCGCCACCACGCCCGGCTAAAAGTCATATCTTGAATTCTAAAACTTTAAATTGTTGGCCACGGGTTAAATGAAATCTGTGCTTCTTCATGAGTAGAATTAAGCGTGTTAACCTTTTACAAAGATTTTGTTGTTGTTCTTGGTTATTTACGCCTTTTTGCTATTCCTTTCTCTATGTTTGTGAAACTTAAAATAATGAAATTTCATTGGGTCTGCCTGTGGTTGATTTTAGGATTAGTATTTTCTTTTGAATATTTTCTCATTCTCCTGTGTTTTTTAAATAGTTACAAATTTGTTGTAAAAACTCTTTGTAGCCAATAAGTGACCATTTGTTTCTAATCTAGTCAATGAAGTTTTAGTTTTTAGAATAACTCGTAGGAATATGAGTTTTGAACAAAGTTAAAGAAAGTTATGTTGGACATTAACTTAGCTATCCAGAACACAGCAAACATGATAATACTCGTTTAATTAAACTTTATACTAAAGAATATGGGTAATAGGTCTTTATTTTTGTGTGTGTGAAAGTTAAGAAACACTCATTAGGATGAATGAGTTAATGGAAAGAGAAGTTCATAAAATGATAGTTGTCATAAAATAATCATCACATTATTTTTGGCTTGTGTGAATGTTGTTTCTAACCATTATGATACAAGAAGAATATGAACCCTCCATAGTCTAAGACTAGGGATGATAGTAGTATTCCAGCCCATAGAAATACAATGAGGTTCTCTACTGGGGCAGCTTAACCTAAAGATATTAACTATTGAATAGCTTCATTACTATTAAGGATAAAAAAAATAACTGACCGCACCCCAACTGAGAGTGAGGACCCAAGTCAAAAACAAACCAGAAAGGGGAACTGTTTTTTTTTTTTCCCCTTATGACTGAAATATAGGCTTTATTAGAAAATATTATTCGCAGTCTAGTACAAAAGAACTTTAGAGTACCTCTTGCCAAAAATTAGTTCATACTGTCTGGGAACTGAGAGTATGAGCTGATGAACAGTAATGGTAAGTAGGAAAAGCACCCGAGTCTCCCCTTTCTTCCAGATGATGACTGGCCCACAGCTGGTAAAAGGGTCAGGATCTTTGCCCTGCCCTACTCAGCCCCACTCTACCCTGCCAACTGTAGAGCAAAGACCTTTCTTGTGTAGCCTCTGCTGACAAAACTGCCTCTGGCTCTTGGGAAAGTAGAACACTGACAGAATCTGCAACTTTTATCACAATGTAGGACTGTTGAAGGGTTAATTTCAATCAGAGAGTCAGTCCATTTGGAGTTGAGGAAGTAGGTGAATGCAAAATTAACTGGCATGGCATTTTAGCTAAATACTTTTGGATTTCCATTCAACAACAAAACAACTCTTTTTGACTAATAAAATATAACTATCATTCAAGAAAGTACAGTTCTAAACTCTGACCCAAATGAAGAGGGAACAGTCCTATTAATCATTTCTAACTATATCAATTATATATTCCACCATAATGTCTCTGTATATTTTATTGGCTAAAGTTTACCTTATAAATGTTCACTTCCAATACCCTGTATTTAAAGAGAATGGGGGAGAGAGTAACGTGTACAAACTATGAAAATCTATAGGTGTAGTTCTTATCCTTCAGAATTCTTGCCTTCAGCAAAAACTAGGCTGCTCTGGGTTCTTTATCTGATAGTGGGAGCTGAACTTTATTGTATAATGTTCTTGATTGTCTTGCCTTTTTTGTTGTTTTAGTTGTTGCTGTTCTAGACATAAGAGTTCTTCTAGCTACAGTTGTGTGCCACAAACCCAATTTCTTCTTTGTAATTGGGGTTAGTCACTTGTGACAATAGAATAACATCTGTTTGCTGCCTATTGGTTTAGTGGCTAGGGAGAAAAAAGATTGTGTTCTCCTGGTAAAAGCATTAAGACTAACCAAGCAAAGTTCAGAGTTGGTAGGAAGCAAGCAAAAATACTATAAATAAGTTGTTAGATTAAAACACTGAGAATACTGGGAAAAGCAAAGCATTGTTATAGCTGTTTTGCCAAAAAAAAAAAAAAAATGAGTTTCTTGATTGAAGGTAATGCAATCTGCAGTGCCAGATAAGAAAATATACTCTGTAAGCTCATGATGGTTAGCAGTACTAGCATAATCTAGAATGTGTTTGGTGAGGACAAATAACCTGACTCCTCCGTAATTGACGCGATCGATTATAAATTACGTGGCTCCTATAGTTGTCTTGTCCCCTTGAGAAATGCTAACATATTAGGAACTCAGTATTGTTCCTACTTCTGAAAAAATAGGTACTCAGATGTAATTTGATCCCCATCTCATCTTCTCTTTCTTTGCTGCCATACTCAGTATGTTTACAGTCTCACTGCTCAAGCACTGTACAAGCTTGGGAAAGAGACTGATGGATGTCTACTCTTGCCTTCTTAATTATTAAGAGCCTTCTCTGGAGCTTGACAGATGGTTCAGTAAGTAAAGTGCTTTCAGCCAAGCATGAGGGCCTGAGTTTAGATACCTAGCAAACATATAGCTATCTAGATGCATGCTCATAGTCCCAGCGTGGTGGGGTGGTAGTGGTATGGAATAGAGAAGATGAAGAGAGACAGGATCATATGTCTTGGTGGCCAGCCAGTCTAGCCAGAACACTGAGCTCTGGGTTCCCTGAGAAACACTGTTCTAGAAAATAAGTTGTAAAATGATGGAGCAAGACATCTACTGTCCACCTCTAGCCTGCATGCACATAAACATCTGTACATACATACTATAGAATAAAATAACAGCCTTCTCCATAGCATATGCCCTTTTAGAATCTACATGGACACAGGTATCTTTAAATTCTGTGCTTGTTCTGAAAGGTGCTCATTTACATACCTCTTCCCAGACTACCTTGTTACCAGGCTTCTAATTCTGTTCTTTGAAATCCCTGACCATTCAAAATTAGTAACTGTCTCTTTAGATCAGTAATTGTGGCCATCTGTTTATGAGAAGAACAGTCAAAGAAAAAAATCAATAGTTATATATAAAGAACTATAATGCATTATATGTGTTACCTCAGGTTCTGTTTCCTAGAAATTAATTCATTTTCAGCTTCTGTAGAATCAGCATTCCTTGGGAGCATGGGTAAGAGCTACAAGAAATAAATGGCAAGAGTAACATAGTGGCTTTCTTCATCTTCGTATCTATTTTAATAGATCGTGTAATTTAATAGGGTTAGTTCAGGAACTGGTGGATGGCTCAGCAGTTAATACTGGCTGCCTTTCCATAGGACACAGGTTTGATTATTAGTACCCACATGGCAGCTCACAACCATCTGTAACTCTAGTTCCAGGACACCCAACACCCTTTTCTGACCTCCACAGGCACCAGGCATATGCACATGGTGCACAGACATATATGCAGGGAAAACATATACACATTAAGAGTAAATATTAAATAAGAGTTAATTTAAGATTCAAAATCTAGGTATGATGGGAAAGCTCATAACTATATTGGCCTATATAGGGATGAACTAGGTCAGTTGAAGTGGAAGTTGGAAGTTCATTGTTGTATGATTCTTAGAGCTTCTACTATTTACTATTAATTGAGTAAAAGCACAGACTTAAAGAATAATGATGTTGAGTGGCCCTTGAGTCTGAGGGAGTTCAATGCCCCAATGCAGGGGGATGCCGGAGCTGAAAGTGGGGAGTGAGTGGGTGGGGGAACACCATCATAGAGACAGGGGGAGGAGGGTGGGATGGGGGGCTTCCGGAGGGGAGACCTGGAAAGCAGATAACATTTGAAATGTCGATGTTCATGGCCCATATTATCACCAAAGGCCATGAAGATGTTCCAGGGCTGGACTGCCACTTGCTTGGGACCATGGTGATATTCAAGCGCTACAGAGTGGATCCTGCACCTTGCCTGGGTAGCACAATAGGGCTGGCACTGGTGGCATGGGTGTGAGTGAGCCAGCCCTAAGGACATGAGAACTGCCCCACACTTGCCGACTGTGGCATTGGGTATGTTGGCGGGGTAGGGACAGTGCTGGACTTTGAGTTGACCAGCATCTATGAACTGCTGGAGCGTATGAAGGGGCCAGAGGAGGAGAGACTGGTATATCTTCTTGAGTTTTAGGGCACCCTGATCTACGTATGTAGGAAGTCCAGAACAGTTGGATATACATAGTAACAAGCAGGGGTGGGGGTGAGGATATACAGAAACTACTAGCAAAATAATAGTACACTGAATCTAGGGATGTATTTACAATACTGTGTTATCAGCATTAGAATTTTCCAAATACAGGGTTGGTTGTGCATCCAAAATCAGTTAATAAAACATACTATAATAAAATGATAAAACTGCCGGATGATTTAAGCATAGAAAACTATTGATTGAATACAAAACAAAGTGAAATTTGTAGACATACAGGCAGCAACTTCCTAACCCTTTACTTTGTGGTCTTTTTACTTTTTAATACCATTGTGTCATGCAGTTTGATAACTTGTTTTCCACCTTCGTTTTAGTATAGTAGATTCTTGAAATTTCTGTGTAAATCTTTGGATTGTTATGTCAGACTTTAAAATCAACTTTCTGGGATTTTTAAGTTATTATTGTAACTGCACTGAATCTGTACAATTTGGAGCTGTTGTTTTATTAATTGGATATCAGATTTTGCACATCTTATGTAAGTGGGTTCTTGTTTTTGTTATATTTCTTAAGATAGTAATAAGAATTGTTTTACTCTATAGTCTCACTATCTATAACAGATGTGATTATTTTGAGCCTTTTAAATTTGTGAGATCAAACCTAGCACTTCAGAACTGTATTATCATTGTTAAAAAGATGCATTTCTGTAGACAGTCTTTAATGTCCTTGTGTTATGTGCTTGTTCAGTTGGCTCTTTTTTCTCACATACCCACTAGATATGCTATGAATCACAGTACAGTATGGACTTGAGGACCTTTCCAGAGATCTCCAAAGTGTATAATGTGTGTGTGTGTGTGTGTGTGTGTGTGTGTGTGTGTGTCCTCTCTACTTCCCTTCTTTTATCCTTCTTCTCTTGCATTTCTATCTTCTCTCTGGTACTCCAGCTTTACAAATTTGAAAATTTTGAAGCAGTTTCTCTCTTAAAATTGAGTTGATATCTTTGAGTTCAATAACTGCTTCTTGGGTAGTGTTGTCAAGATTACATGTAGCAAGGATAGTAAGCTAAGCATTTTTCAAGGTCAGCTTTGCTGCTGCTTTCTCTCTTGGAAAAATATGCTACTCCTGAGCTGCTTACCTTCCATTATCTTGGAATTTGTCACATATATACTTTTATGATTTTCTTTCATTTTTGTATTTTCATTTACAAGAGTGTATGCAGCTCCTGTTCTGTGTTGCATGAAACTCATTTTGGAAACATACATAAAACGCTCCAGTATAGAAATAAAGTGATCTTTTTTTACGTTCAAAAGGTAATTTCATTAGATTTGGGTGGGAGGTGGTTTACTGTTCCACTCTGGCTGGCCTTGAATTAGATCCACCTGCCTCTGCCCATCTTGATTGCTGGAGTTAAAGGTGTGTGCCACAATGCCCTACTATTCAATTTTATTGAATTTTGTTTAGGATTTTTATTGGAAATTATTATTTGTTTGTTTGTTTGTTTTAATGTATTTATTTTTATTTATATGAGTTCACTATAGCTGTCTTCAGACACATAAGAAGAGTGCATTGGATCCCATTACAGATGGTTATGAGCCACCATGTGGTTGCTGGGAATCGAACTCAGGACCTCTGGGAAATCAATCAGTGCTCTTGGCCACTGAGCCGTCTCTCCATATCTTACATGTTATAAAATTGTAATTCTGAGTCTCCTTGTGAAAGTATATGCTACTTGTTGCTTTATTTAGACCCTGGTTCCAGTTCATTGGTAAAGTTTTGTAATTTGCCTTATAAATGACTTAGAATTTATTCTGAGTAGCCTTTTTTTGACAATAGTATCCTTCCCCTTCCTGTGTATTTAATGTAGAGGCAGTATTTTACTTTGATATATAATTTTTATTTCATACATATGAGCATTTTTGTCTACATGTGTGTATACATATATATTGGTGCCAGTGGAAACCACAAGAGGATGTCAAATCCCCTAGTCCTGGAGTTACGGAAGGTTGTGACCCACCATGTGGGTACTGATACTCAAACCCAAGTTTTCTGCAAGGGCAAAAAGTGCTTTTAGCCACTGACACTACACACACGTGGTTCACTTACACACACACACACACACAAGAAAAACAATAATAAGTAAATATAAATAACTTTTTAAAAGCCAAATTTTCTAAAGTTCTAACAACTGTCTAGGCCTCTTATGGAACAATAAAAAAATTATTCACTAAATACGAACCTAAATGAAAGATCATCTCAGATTATTAAAGGACACAGTATTATAAACAAATCATTTCTTACTTGGGTCTATTTCGTATGTGCCTTTATTTTCTCTAGCTATTTCCCTGAAACCATTCAAAATTTAAAAGATAAGGCTCAGAGTAATCAAGTCTGAGTTAAGCTAGTAGACTATACAGTAGATCAGTTCCTATTGCTGATAGGAACTGTAAGCACTATAACAACTCTCAGACCCATCACATATCTCTGTGTCACCGTGCTAGTGTCTTAGATCTCAAATTTAAATGTACGCTACAGGGTTTGTCTTTGTGTCTCATGTGTTTGACAACTTTTTTTAAAATTGACCTTTCTAAAGCTCAGTTTTTCTTTTATTTCTTCTTAGTTTTGATTTGCGTAGAAATCTTTTTCTCAGATGAAGCATATGGAATACTTAGCATAGACTTTTTAAGGCTTATTTTTTTAATTTTTTATTTTTTCCAGAAATAACTAATCTGGCGATTCCATTTTTTAAAAACATCATTTTATTGTCTATCTGCATTTCTTCATTACTAAAATGTTTTTTGTTTCTCTATGTTATTTAGTATAATAATGTACTTTTATAAAACATAACTATACTATCACATCTTGAATATTTTTCTTTCAATTTAGTCTTGTTTAAGTGTTTAGAATTTAAGATTAGGAAAATATCTTACATAAACAATTATGGGGACTAAGTAAAGAAATTTTGGAAAAAGTTGTACACAGAATTGAAATGAGATTTGTCATATATGAGCAATTAAGAAGAACTCATTTGTTTTTGTTAGAAAAATCTCAGTAAGATGATCAGAATTTCTCAGTTAATGTCTTGGAGCTTTTATTTTTCCCATATTGACATACGTTATAACTTCTGCTAAAGAAATTGTTTTTCTGTTTTTATAGTTTTGGTAAGCAGTTTGGAGGAAAAAGAGGATGTGATTGTCTTGTGTTAGAACCTTCAGAAATGATTGTGGTAAGATGCTGAATTGCTTTTTTGTATGCTTCAGTTTCAACTCTAAATGTGGTAGGCTTTCAATACTCAAGAAAGTTTCTTTTCCATGGCCTATCCTATGATGATATTTAAATAACATCAGAACCATATAGCACCTTTATATATTTTTATCTCTGACACTTCTGTTGTGGTTGAAATGATGTCTAAAATGATAATAGAGGTAACATGTCCCAAATTTGGTAACTTTCTTTACCTGTTCCACCAGAAAATTAAAAAGTAGGCTCGGGGGAATGCGGAGAGGAAATATGTGTATCTCTGTCTGTGTGTCAACGAAGTGGGGAGGCCTCTTTAAAGGGACATAATTTTTTTCCAGTGTTTTTTCCTTTGCCAGTAATGGAGTCAGTAAACTTCAGATGAGCTGAGGGGAAGAGCTAGAGAAAATAAAGGCACATAGGAAATCGGCCCAAGTAAAAATAGTTTGTTTCCAATACTTGTACTCTTTAATAATTTGAGATAATATTTCATTTAGACTTGTGTTTAATGAATATATTTTTATTTTCCATAAGAGCCTAGATAGTTGTTAGAACTCTAGAAAATTTGGCTTTTAAAAAGAGTTATATTTATATGTATGTATATTATGTATGATTGTTTTTCCTGCATGTGTGTAAGTGAACTACATGTGTGCAGTGTCCACAGAGGTCTAAAGAGGGTATTGGCTGCCCTAGAACTGTAGGTGGTCAAACTGCAGTGGATAACAATGTGCTTTAATACTTAGTGCACATGCAAGAGGTATATAGCATGTTTATGTATCAGGAAAAGTCAGGAAGTCATTTTAGGCTACAGTCATCTTACATTTGCTGTTTGAAACGTGGAGCTGTTATCTCTTTTTTGTAAAGGGAGTTTGTTTGTGATGTTGTTGTTGTTTTAGAAAATGTTTAAAAACCAAGCTAAGCTCTGGCTACTGGTTGTGCTTAAGTTCCTTGAGATCCCCTCAGTGAAATGCATGCCAGCATGTTTAAAGCCCAGAGTTTATTCTGGCATTTTACCATGTCCTTTTTATTTACTAAGACTTAGAAATCGTTAGCTTACATTTTCATGTACCTATTAATTTATCACCAGGTTGTTTAAGTATTTGACTGGTGGGAGGGTTCATCAGGTAAAGGTCCTTGCCACCGAGTCTGACAGCCTGCTCTCCAGAAATTGTTCCCTGACCTCCACCATTGGTGTGGAGTGTGTGGGTGGGGAGTAAATAATGTAAGAAGATGTTAATAAAAAGTGTTTAAGGATTGTTAATTTTTGGCTGGGTGGTGGTGGCGGCCCACTTAATCCCAGCACTCAGGAGGCAGAGGCAGGCGGATTTCTGAGTTCGAGGCCAGCCTGATCTACAAAGTGAGTTCCAGGACAGCCAGGGCTATACAGAGAAACCCTGTCTCGAAAAACAACAACAGCAACAAAAAACAAAAACAACAACAACAAAAAAAGAATTGTTAATTTTTAAACGAGTAAACTTAATGTGCAACTAGTTACAAGCCAGACGTCATGATTCTCGCTTTAATTCAAGCACTTGGCCAGGAGGTGGCAGGATGAACATGATTTCAAAACCATATGATGAGTCAGGCGGCATGGGTTACTTAAGACTTTGTCTCAAAGAGAAAAAAAGAAGAGGAAGAGAGAAAAAGAAGAAAGAGGACTAGGGTGAGGAGACATATATTACTAGCCAGAATACTAACTAACATACATACATACATACATACATACATACATACATACATACATACATGCATACAGAAAATTACTGCCTAGAATTTTAATGTGCACATTTAATGTATTAAATATGCCTTTAAAAAATATTTAACAATGAATTTCCCTTTATACCTCTTTATCATCTTTTTCCCCTTTAAGAAACAAAGTATTTTCATTAGCTGGCAACAATGTAAAGGAAACATTTAAGAGAATTTAAAATAACCCAGGACCCAGATCAAAAACACTCCCATTGGCGAAACCTAGGGACATTTGGGAATTCAAATAAAAATTTATAGTGGTGATGGTGCCTTCATATATCATACAAGTAGTTAAAATCTTGATGATCTGAAGAAATGAAGAAGGATGATGAGCTAGCACTCCTTGATGGTAGAATGCCAACTAACAAATGGTAAGGAAACACTTGGCTTACAATTGGTAAAACTAGGGAGGCTAATGTTCAGTTAGGCAACAGAATACTTAGGACATCACAGAGGATGTTCCTAGCAATTATTTATAAAGGGGACATTACTAAATTTCTGATGTTAAAATATGGCAGATTTTCATCAGAATAGTAATTACTGCTACTGCTATTTTATATATACACACAAACTAATGGGATATTACTCCTGTTGTGACAACACTGAGAAGAAGAAAGGTCATGACTAGAATGTATTCTTGTTCAGCATTCATACTTAAACAAAAGTCACAAATTATCAGACAAATTAGAGAATGTTCTACAAATTGATGAGATCTCAATGACAGGAGATAGAACAGTCATGGAACCATTCTAAAAGACATAAATATAGCATCTAATGAACATAATGGTTGTTTTTCTTTTGACTACTGGACAGTGGAGAATTGTAAATCCTGTTAGCAACATGGCATACAGGTAAGATACTATTGAAACCTTGATTTTGATAACTGTTTTGCTAATATGAGAAAGTTCAAGGGATAAGAAAATGCATGTTGATAAATTTCATGAGAAATAGACAATGTCCCTCCAGTTACTTTTTAGAACTGTTTTTGCTGATTCATCTGTGTTTATAATGCTTTATTAATTATAGTAGAAAATAATCCAATATTTCAGAATGTATTAAAATGTTGAGAATTCATTGAAATATTTGATCTCTAGTAACTTCAAGGATGATTGGAACTACCTACAACCAGACACCTTTTTCTTCATTGGATGTGTTAGCTTAGTTGGTATCTTTCAAAGCAAAGATCACTTTGTTGCCATGGTTGTAAATGCCTGTAGTTCCAGAACCTGAGACAGGTGAAATGCTGAACTTTCAAGGACAATGTGGGTCATAGTGAGACCCTCTCTCATAAGCAGAAAAAAAAACAATTTATCTTGTTTTTAAGAGGTTGTGAATCTGTTATCTAGAATGCATTTCATTACAGTCACAAAGATTTCTTTTCCCTTTAGGAATTTTTAGGTTGAGACTATACTTTAAAAGGTTCTGTACATGATTTTTATTTCATTTTATTTTTTTATTTTTGATTTTTAAATATAGTTTCTTCCAGGTAGAAAGATAAGGACAGCTACTTAACAGCCTATGACCCAATACATTCTTGGAGTTAGACCAGTTTTTCTTAAGAGAGAACAACTATATGAAAGGCACCCATGGTGTAACTTGAAGACTTCATCAAAAATTAAAAATAATGATAAAGGGTTTTATTAGCAGGCAGTCATTGGCATTGGAAAGCATCTAATAAAATTGGAACTTTTGTCTTTGCTGGGAGTGTGAGGTGCTGCCACCAGTTAGAAAAATGGTTAGGTAGGTCAACATATTACCCATTCATTTCACCCCTACATATATAACATCTGGTAAACGGATGTACACATTATCCATAATTTCCCAGAAATAGAAATAGCATAAATATCTGCAACCTGAATAAACCTTATTCAGTGTCCATAAGATGGAATAGTACTCTGCTTTATATAGAGTGAGCTGTCTATTCTTCCATAAATTAACAAACCTTGAAAATACTCTGTTAAGTGAAAGAAGCCAGAAGGGGTGAGGTAGTGGTGATTGGGATGTAAAGTGAGTAAATAAATTAATTGATAGAAAAAAATATTGTGTTGAATGCAAAAATAAAAAATGGAAAGAAGCTAGACAACAAAACCATCAGTTATATTACTTCATTTATATAAGTTATGTACAATAGGACTCCAGGTGGTGGCACATGCTTTTAATCCTAGTACTCTGGAGACAGTGGCAGGCAGAACTCTTGTGAGTATAAGGTAAGGTTAGGCAGGTCTACTACATACATAGTGAGTTTGATGCCAGCGAGGGCTATATAGTGATACTCTATCTCTGTGTGTGTATCTGTGTCTGGTTTTTTTCTTCTCTGTCTGTATACCTCTGTGTGTGTGTGTGTGTGTGTGTTGCAAATAAATATTATATTACAGGAGAGAAATTGAACTAATAGGTAAAATTGAGATTAGTAGTTACCTTTTATAGAAAGGACATAGAGATGAAATACAGACAGATGCTGAATTTCTTTAGGGTGGTAATAATGAGCTAGACCTAGAAAGTGGTGACTGTTAAAGAAATTCATGTCTATACAGAAAACCACTGAACTATGAGTAGGTTTTTTTAATATGTGAATTTTATATTAATAAAAAGAAACAGGAAATGTCATAGGTGGTTTGACTACAATGGTAACTAGAACAAGACTACAGTACTTCCGAGTACCAAGGGAACTTTTTAAACCAACAAAGAATACACATTTTAGGGCTGGAGAGATACTCAACAGTTAACAGTTGTGCTCTTGCAGAGGACCCAGGTTCGATTCCTAGCACCCACATGATAGCTCACAACCTGTTATTCCAGTTCTGTTGCATGTTTTTGATTTCTACAGGTGCAGCCATCGGGCCTACACTTGTAAAGCATATATACATGCAGACAAACTCCCATACACAAAGAATAAAATAAATCTAAAGAAAAAGAGTACTCATTTCAGAGAAATAAATATAAGAAATAGACCTATAACAGTGAGGCTTCATTTATGTCATAGAACCATGTGCAGTAAATAAAATGATAAGTATACTGCAAGTGCATATATAATATGTCCCATAAATAAGTATAATTGTGTGAATAAATAAGTATAATTGTGTGAATATTCCAGGAATATTGCAAGTTCAAGGTCAGACACAGATACAGAGCAAGAATCTGTCTTGGGAGAAAAAATAGTTTAAGGAAGAGAGATATATGGCTTTGAATATCAGGAGTAAGAGTTTAAATTTATCAAGGGTAGGGAGATGATGCTGATTAACAGTACTGGCTGCTCTTTAGAGAAGCTGAGTTCAGTTTTCAACACCCCAGTTCCAGAGGGTCCAGTGCCGCTTTCTGGCCCCTGCAGACACCAGACGTATGTAGTGCACAGACATACATGCAGAAAAAAAACCTATACACATAAAATGAATTTTTAAAATTTCAATAAGTATGGTAAACATTGGCTGTCCATTGTCATATTAGGACACCTGACAGGATGATTATCTTGGTAGCTTATCTGACTACAGTATGTGATTGGAGAACATGTCTAAAGCAACAGGATCACTGTTGATGTATTATAAGACTGAAGTGATTAAAACTCAGGTAAGGGATGGTGATGATACTGTTAAAAGAAAAGGTGGCTGGGCGGTAGTGGTGCACACCTTTAATCCCAGCACTTGGGAGGCAGAGGCAGGTGGATTTCTGAGTTTGAGGCCAGCCTGGTCTACAAAGTGAGTTTCAGGACAGCCAAGGCTACACAGAGAAACCCTGTCTCAGGGAAGAAAAAAAAAAAGAAAAGGTGTTAGGAAAGGGACATGTACAAACAATATTGACCTCCTGAGAAATGGATCTGGTCTTTGGAAGATGAGCATGGAGCTGGAAATTGATTGTTGACTGAATTGCTTAATTCATTGCCTAAAGCATATTTTGTGATAGCAGAGAGATGTGATATTAGTAGGAAAAGTAGTTGTAGAGGAAAAAAAATAATTTCTATGTTAGGTTAGTTATAAAGTATAATTTAGAACTTAACAATATACGTTTGAACAAAGATTTAAGTTTAGAGAGCTGAAGAGAATGTTCTTAGAGAGGACTCAGGTTTGGTTCCCAGCACCCACATAGAGCTTCTCACAGCTCCAGGGAATCCCATGTCCTCTTCTGGTCTCCCTAGGTACCAGCACATGTGTAGTATTGACTCACTCAGACATATACACATATGGGCATATAAGTGAAAAATAAATCTTTTTTAAAATATTGTTTTTTAAAATAACTTTTTTTTATTTGTTTGTGGGGGTTGGTTTTTTTGTTTTGTTTTTTCGAGACAGGGTTTCTCTGTATAGCCCTGGCTGTCCTGGAACTCACTTTGTAGACCAGGCTGGCCTCGAACTCAGAAATCTGCCTGCTTCTGCCTCCCAAGTGCTGGGATTAAAGGCGTGCCACCACTGCCCGGCGATATTGTTAGTTTTTATAGTAGTGATATATACTCTGTAATTGGATAGCAGTCTTACGTCAAGATTACAGGTTTTGCAATTAGATAGTCCTGCCAGCTCACCTTTAGTAAGGGTCACTCTTGTGACCTGGAAAGATACTAGTCCTTGGGGGTTTCATTTTGTTTTTTTACCTAGAGATAATGTTGTAGATTTTTTAAAAATATATATATATATACATACACACACACACACACACACACACACACACACATATATATAATATGTCTATTTTAAGTGGGCTGTATAACAGCTTCTCTGTTGTTTTTAAAGTTGCCATCCTTACTGATGTTGTTATGCATTAAGGTGGACAAAAAAAGTTTCTATCAAATAATAGAGTAATTTTGTTTTGCTTTTCAGTAGTTCACTAAAATGATAGCCATGATTGTTTGGTAAGTAAAGTAAATGCATAATAAGGCAGTTTGTAATTAGACTAACATCCAAGTCATAATTATTGAATGTGTAGGTGTAGCTAACAGCCTTCATTTCTGGTAAGAGACTTTACTTAGACGGATATGTTTATGTGCTCAAGACAGACAGTTTCCTGGAAGGAAACTGTGGTCTCTAGTTCTTTATAAAAACATTGTCTTTAATCTCTTTCAACTCAGAACATTGCCTTGTACAGACTGTTTCTTCAGGCACATTCTTGGCAGGAATAAATGAAGCTTCCTTATGAGCCTTTTAAGACTTCATAGACTGTCTGAAAGATGGAAAAACTGGATATTTAATCAGGAATCTGAACATGTATTTCAGGTAGAGAATTCCAAAGATAATGAAGACAGTATTTTACAAAGAGAAATTCCTGCCAGACAGTCTCGACGAAGGTTTCGGAAAATTAACTATAAAGGAGAACGCCAAACCATAATAGATGGAGTGGATATTAATAACTACCTTTCGGTGAGTATATGTCAGACTTTTTTATGGATCCTTGATTTTCACATAAAATGTCTTTAATTTAAGTGGTTTTTGGTCTCTACATGTAAAAGTTATGGTAAAATAAACAGTTTTTAAAAACATTACTACTTGACTGTTGGATTAACTAGAAATTTTCTTATCTGTGGGAATTTTGCTTTAGCTTTAGTTTTACTTAGAGTAATTAACCAAAATAAGTATTTGTGGTAGCTTAGTACATAAATTTGTGAATTTTCTTGCCTTTGTAGTGACTGAATTAGGATGTAAATTAAATCTGAGAACTCAGGCAGTCGACTAATGGGAAAACTTAATATGATGGAAAAAATAACAAAAGAAAGAAAACCATGGCAGTTCTCCTTGGCCTGCAGGACTGTTAGTCACTCATAAAAACAGGCACTAGTGTAGAAATGTGTATTAAAGTAAAGAAGCAAATGAAACATTGAACTTTGTTAAAGCTAGAGAAAGGAAGCTGTTGCTTTAGAAGTCTTTTTTTTTTTTTTTTTAACTCTGTTGTTGCAGATAACATCTTTTTAGACTGAGAAATGAAATAATTTGAAGAATAGGCCCATGGGCATCCCTACAGCTGTCCTCCTTTGGTCTGAGTTTTAAGTGACAGTATTAGAGAGATGGGAGAGTTGGTTGCAGAAACTGACAAGAGTCTGTTGCTTTCGTTTTCAGGAAAGAAATGCTCTCATTATATGGCAGGGTAGAAGAGGATAGTCAGGAAATTGGCTTACTAAAATAAGAATAGGATTCAAGGCAGCTTTAAAGAGTCTGTCACATTTGCCTAATTTCATTAATAGAATGTGTTCTGTTTCTGAAAATAAACATACTGGTTCCAAAATTTGCAACTAATACTGGAGCCACACAGAGAAACAGTTTCTTTTTAAATACACAGTTTATTACTGGGCAGTAGTGGCCCACACCTTTAATTCCAGCACTCCGGAGACAAAGGCAGATGGATCTCTGTGAGTTTGAGGACAGCCAGGTATACACAGAGGAAACCCTGTCTTGAGAGCCCTTTACCTGGTATATCATCTCTGTGTGTGTGTGTGTGTGTGTGTGTGTGTGTGTGTGTGTGTGTGTGTACACGTACATACATATACATTATATGTATATGAATTTCCTGTTACTAATTAAACTGTCTTTTACCTTATTATATACAATGACTATTTTAAATTTTTTAAACGTGTTGTGATTTTTAAAAGCTTATATATAGTTTAAAATCTTTGCTGCTAGATTTTCTTTTACATTTTGAATGAGTGCATAGTGCTCTATTATAACAATATGCCACAATTAACTAATTTGGAACTCAGTATTTGTTCATGTGTACTTTTTATAGACTATATCAGTGTCCTGTCATCACTTGCATACAGTATACACTGATCAATCCAACCTTTTATATATCTCCGTCAATACTCTCCCTAATCTCTTGTTAATCACATTTTGCTTAGATTGACTGTCTGTCCATGTTTCTGCGTGGGTATGTGAAGGTACATTCACCTGTAGTGTGTGTGCCCTATAGAAGCTAGAATCCAAATTTAAGTATATCCCTCTGATGAGCTATACCTTAACTTTTGAGAAAGTCTTTCAGTGAACCTATAACTCACCATTTTGGTTAGATTGACTAGCCAACGAAACACTGAGATCCAAGTTTCTGTATATATGTATGTACCTGTACCATTATTACCTTTATAGTGATGGGGACTCTAACTCGGAACCTATGCATTCTTTGCCTGCTGAACCGTCAACACTGCCCCAAATTGGTTTTTTCTTGGCTTCGCCTTGAGAGAATGCATTGTCTTTCTATATCTGATTGTACAGTTAATGTAATTCAGATCCTTCCTTCATGCTTCATTTGACAGGATTCGTCTTTATGTCAGAATAATAACTGCATTTTGAACATATACTACATTTTGTCTTTGTCCATTCATTGGTGGGTTCATGCATCAACTCGAGTACACCAAGGATGGGAGTTGCTCTTTAGCATGTTTCATTTTCTTTTAGATAGGCTGTTACTTTATTGCCAGGGCTGCCTTTGAATTTGTGATACACACACAAGGGGAAGGAAGGGAGTAGAAGGGCAGAGGTATCACCACATCCAACTATGCTCAGCTTTTTATAGGTGTTTTTATACTGTCTTCCATAATAGTTCTTCTAATTACAACTCATCTATAGAGGGTGAGAGTGTCTTTTACCTGTACATCTTTGTCAGCATTTTGTGGTTTTGGTTTGTCTGTATTTTACAGTTGACTTATTGGTGGCTATGATGATATCATATTATAATTTTGATTTATTGAATAATTATGCTCTATGTCTTAAGATTATATTGATTGATCATTATATTGCTGCCTTTTGAGAAGTGTTCTGATCATTTGATCATTTTTCCCTCTATGGGATTATGTGGAGCTTCTCCTATTGTTTCTGAGTTTCTTGACTAATATAGATGTTAATCTTGTGTTAGGTGAATAGGTGGAATTTTTTATATTCTCTACACTTTTTGGGGTTTTTTGTTGTTGTATAGAAACTTATAGTTGTATTTGTCATTTCTGTTCATATTGTTGGTGTTTTTAGGCTTATATTCAAGTACTACCTATATTCAGCATTGAAGTGTATCTTCTGTGTTTTTTTAATTGGTTTTTAGTAGTTTTGGAAGTTGTAGATCTTTGTTCTTTCATGCAAGGTAAGAAATACATATGCTTATTCATTTTCCTGGCAATGTTTATTAAAGGGCTGTTATTTCTTTGGTAGTTTCAGCACCTTGTTGGGAATCTCTCTACTATAGGGGTGTGTGTGTGTGTGTGTGCGTGTGTGTGTGCATGTGTGTGTGTGTGTGTGTGTGTGTGTGTGTGTGTGTGTGTGTGTGTGTTTGTTTTATGAAGTCTTTTATCTCTTCTGTTCTGAACTTACACTAGTGCCAGCATTTTCTGTTTATTCTTGCTTAGTGCTGTTTTTGAAGTTGATACTGTCATGCCTACAGTTTTGTTCTATATTCCTTTTGTCTGTTTTAGGTTGTTTGTGCTTCCATAAGAATTTGGGGGGGTCCCCCCCTTGTCTTGTTAAGAATACCTTTTTTGAAAGGGGTTACATTGAACCTGCAAGTTTCTTTGGATACCGTGGATAGGAACATTCTTTGTATGTAGGTCTGTGCTCATACAGGTTGGAAGGTGGTGTTGGATGCCCTGGAGCTAGAGTTAGAGGAAGTTGTAACCTGCCCATGTGAGTTCTGGGGACTGAACTGTGGGACTCTATAAGAACAGTACACACTCTCAAACAACTGAGCCGCCTCTCCAGCCCCCAAACATTAGCAACATTAATTCTTAGTATATGAACATAGAAAAAATTCATTTTAGAGGTCTGTGGCTTCCTTTGTTAAATTCAATTCTAGGCTAGTTTTGGTGAAGTTTTTGTATTTCTTTTTTAATGTTTGGGGTTAGAGTATTCTTTGTTTGATTTATACCTCTTAAGTATTATATTGATTTCATGATATATTTTTCAGTAACTTCATTTTTTCTATATATTTAAAAATAGTAATGAGTCCTGACAGTGTGGTATACACCCTAAATTCTAGTACTCAGAAGGCAGAGACAGACAGACTTCTGTGAGTTTAAGGCCAACCTTGTCCATGTAACAAGTTTTGGGCCTGCCAGAAGGGCTACTCAGTGAAACCTGTATGTACTGAATTTTTTTTTAACTACCAATTTTCATAAATGTATGTACAGGTGCGTGTATACAGGAAGGCCATAGAACCACTTCAGGTTTCATTCCTTTGGTACCATCGATCCACCTTGCATTTGTTTTATTTTATTTTATTGGGAGTCTCTTCTCACTGACTGTCCAAGTCCTATTTTTGCTTCCCCATCACTGTGGTATATACATCCACATCATTTCTGGTCCTTTTATTTTTGTAGTATGAGTACTAGGGACTAAACACAGGCTCTGATATTTGCAGGGCAAGCACTTTTTACCAAGTGACCTCTCTACCCAGCATCTGCATGATGACCTTTTTAATTTTGCAAATTTATCACATTTTATTTTTCAGTTCTAATAATCTTTTGCTGGGGTTTTTAGGCATCTCTCTCTCATTTTTTTTTAAGTATGTCCATCACATTTACTTCTGAAACATCGCTAAATTTTTTAAAGGCTTTTCTATGTAGAGAATCATATCTGTAAGCAGGCGTAGTTTGCTTTTCTGTTTGTAATACTTTTATTATTACATTTTAATTTCCTTGGTTAAAATTTCCAAAAATTCTATATTGAATAAGCAAATCAAGTGAACATCACCATACCTAAGAGAAACCCTTTCAGCATTTTTCCTCTCAGGATAATGCTGGTGCATTTCTATCTTATGTAGCCTTTATTAGGTTAGTCTGTGATCTCTCTAGATATAATTAATCGGGCTTTTATCATGAAGCAGTGTTAATTTTTACCAAATTTATAGAGAATGACTATAGGATGGGTTTTTTGTTTGGTTTGTTTGTTTGTTTTTGCTTGTTTGCTTTATAGAATAGAGTTTAGGGCATGGAAAGGTGAGTTGATGGGGTAGTAGACAGAATGGCAGGGCTTGGGGGAAGAAGAGGAGTAGAGGTCGGCCATGAACATGTGGAGAAAGAGGAGGTAGGGGGATGAGGAGAGAGAGGACAGAGAGGGAAGAGAAGAGAGCAGTATACTTTGTCCTGATGTGATGTATTTTGTTAGCTTTCTTATTTGTGTGTGAGTGTGCAGACATAAACATGTGTATGTGTGTGTATGCATGTGTTTGAAGGTACCCATGTGGAGACCAGAGGACAGACTTAGTTGCTGTTCCTCAGGCACTGTTAACTATCTTTTTTGGAGACAGGATCTCTCACTGATTTGAAACTCACCAAGTAGGCAAGTCTAGCTGATCAGTAAAATTTAGAGATTATCCTGTCTCCACCTTCTCAGTGCTGGGAGTATGAGCACTTGCTGCTGTGAGAAATACTATCTATCTATGGCCAGTCTCAAAGTCACAGAGATTATAGTCCTGGAATTAAAGTTGTGCACCACTAAACCTGGTTTGCTAACCCTTTTATAAATGAATTTTCAATTTTGAACTAAAATTATCCCCACTGAGCTACCTCCATTGCCCCTGTTTACTAAGTTTTTAAGGCCCCCTTCCCCCCCCTCTCTCTTTCTCTCTCTCTCTTTCTCTCTCTCTCTCTCTCTCTCTCTCTCTCTCTCTCTCTCTCTCTGTGTGTGTGTGTGTGTGTGTGTGTGTGTGTGGTTTAAGTTTTCTGTTCTCCTCCACTTTAGAAAATTTTTGTTGGGGCTGGAGAGATGGCTCAGCATTTAAGAACTACGACTGCTCTTCTAGAGATCCTGAGTTCAATTCCCAGCAACCACATGGTAGCTCACAACCATCTGCAATAGGATCTGATCCCCTCTTCTGGTGTGTCTGAAGAGAGCAATGGTATACTCTTATACATAAAATAAATCTTTAAAAGAAAACAAAAAAAAAGAAAAGAAAATTTTTGTTGATTTTATATTTGAAGAAAAAAGCAAACAAATGAACAGTCATGAGGACCTGAATTTAATCCCCTAGAAGCCCCTTGTAAGCCCATGTGAGTGGTATATCTCTTTTAATCTTAGTACTTCTGCAGTAAAATGGGAGCTACAGACTGGAAAATTCCCAGAAACTCACTCACCGTCTAGCTTGTAGAATAGCTACAAGCAAGGTAGAACATCTACCTGCCTCAAACAAGGTAGACAGACCGCAAGGACCAACAGCACAAGCTTGTTCTCTAACTGTCCTCCACGTGCATTCTCAGATCCGTGTTCTCATCCCCCTCCCCACTTCTTAATTTCATTGACCTCTTGCATTCCGTCCAATCTTTGCTGTTTCTTTTTGTTTTTATTAATTTTGGTTTTAGTTTGGTTTTACTTATTATGTCATTGAGGTACATTATTACATTATTTGCTATTCTGTTCTTTGCTGTATGTAATGATTGAAAGAAAATTCTTAGTACTGTTTTTGTTGTATTCTAGTTTTATTGCTATTTTCATTTGTTTTAAAGGATTTCAAGTGCTCTGGTGCTGGCTAAATCTCTATTAAGCTCCTTACAGTTGTATTAATTTCTTAAGTTCTTCTTAGTCTATTCTCAGGTACACATGTCTCTCTTTCTGCCTGCTTTTGGTTCTTTTTGCATGGGCTGCCTTGTCTAGCCTGTCACTTTGGTCTATGTGTGTCATTACTGATAAAGGCCCCATCTTGTTGGGCCTTTAAAAAAAAATCCATGTAGCAATTGTGTCTTTTAATTGGAGAATGTATTTATATACAAGATTACTATTGATGAAGGCATAGTTCTATCATTTGTTAATTTTCTTCTCATTGTTTATTTAAGGCTGAGGATCTTGGAGCCAGGGCCTAGTATAACTTGGCGCTCTACGTCTGAGTATGTTAAGCCTGTCATCATTTTGGTTGTCCTTTGTCCTTTTCCTATTATTGATCTGTATGTTTTACTGACTGGTGATGTTGGATTGTTTTCTCTTTTTCATTTTGTCTCTTCTGAGTTTTACACTGTATGTTTTCCCTGGTAGTTCTAATCTGTCTTTCACTATTAGAGGATTTCCCTAAGTAATTTTTCTGAAGCTTGTCTTGTAATGACTTCTTCTGCCTGTCTTGGACTTTTCCTCGATTTCTCTGGGACTAACAGTCTCAAGTGGCAGCTTATCTCTTACAGTACTTCAAGTATGCTGAGAAGCCTGCATAGTCCTAATAAGATACCTTCAGTGTGATATGGCAGGCACTGTTCTGTAGAATTTGTAGAATTCTGTTTCTTATTCTTCGGACAATTTGACTATAAAATGTGATGTTGAAGATATTTTCTGGTCAGCCCTGTTTAGAATCCTGTAGACCTTCTTGTGCTGGATGTCCTTATGTTCTAACATTTTAAACTTAAATTTTTAGGAGATATAGAAATAGCTGAATGCTTATGAGCACTGTTTGCTCTTGCAGACAACCAGACTTAGATTCTCACCCTCACAACCACCTATAGTTCCAGGGGTTCTAATACCCTCTTCCCTGGGTACCAAGCACACAGGTGGTACACAGGCATATTCATGGTTCACAAACATCCATGCTGGCAAAACACACAAAAATATATAAAATGAAAGTTTATCTTTAAAAGGTAAATTTTTAAACTTTTTTATAACATTGTTTTGTTTTAGATAACTTCTTACCATGTTGCCTAGATTGACCCAAGCTGCTGAGCTCAAGAGATGTTCCCAGCTTGGCCCCCCTAATAGCTAGAACTATAAACACATAATCACCATGCCTAGCACATTTAATATTCATTAAAACAATATGTCATCATTTGTTCATTGAGCTTCTAATACTTGGTCATTAAACTTATTTCTAGGTTTTTGCTTTTTAAAATGATTTTCTATGAAATATTGTAGATATGTATCTCAGTATATTAATCACACTAGAAAAAATTACAAGCTATAGCATTGCTAAATGAAAGGATGTTTATTCCATTTGGCTCTGTGTATGATGAGTTAAAGAGTACTTATAATTTCTTATGTGTGCATGTGTGGGGCACCTACATGTGTGTGTGTGTTGCTTGCATACTTTAGTTTAAACTTTAATATGTTCTTTCTCCAGATTTTTGTTTGGTGTTGGTGTCATATCATAAGACATAGAGAGTCTATTTCCTCTTGAGGTCTATCTATGGTTTATATATATATATGAGTCATTTGCTTTTAGTCTTCCTGTGTGCTGAAGTAAGTCACCTTACTTTAGACATTTTGGTTTTCTGAATAGATTAAACCAAGCAGTTAGTACCTAGGATTTTGTTGGGTGATAATTCTTGAAGTGGCATTTTTGCATATATATCGCTGCTTGAGTTGGGTAGTTTTCCTACTAGGTACTGTCAGGAATTTGGTAAATTATGAGGGGAACGTAATTGATCAACTGAGACAAATCTGATGATTTAGCAGTAAGACTAGATTAGTTAGTGAAGGATTTTTACCAGAATACTTATGTATATGATATCTTGAATTAATAATTTTTTTCTTAGAAAGGATATATTTCAGGCAATTTAGAAAATCTTACTCGCGTTCTCACGCCCCCGGCCAGGAAGAACACAACAAACCAGAATCTTCTGCGGCAAAACTTTATTGCTTACATCTTCAGGAGCCAGGAGCGCAAACCCCCAGCCCCAAAAGCGAAAGCCACCCCAATAACGAAACCGAAACCCCTTCCCTATTTAGGAGAGTTATATTTCGCCTAGGACGCATCACTCCCTGATTGGCTGCAGCCCATGGCCGAGCTGACGTTCACGGGAAAGGCAGAGTACAAGTAGTCGTAAAATACCCTTGGCACATGCGCAGATTATTTGTTTACCACTTAGAACACAGGATGTCAGCGCCATCTTGTGACGGCGAATGTGGGGGCGGCTCCCAACATCTCCCCCTTTTCTTTTAATAAGAGCAAATAGGCCACCCATATTAATGAGAGTGGAGATAGAGGTCAAATCCCCAGTGTGTAGGTAAAGGAGCCGTACACATAACCTCCTCCCAGGCTCATCACCCAGAGGGGTCCTGGTCTGGTCCCGTGTTGTTTTTCCTGGGGGAAGGACACTTGAACACTCAACCTTCTTGAAAGATGACATGTCTCCCTAGAATAGGCTCATTTTATGCCGCAGAGCCCTTCTATTGCAGTGCTTAGCCGTGCAACTCTCTCGGGCTGCTGAAGCACACTCACTCTATCCCGTGCAATGAGACTAGCCTCATGGGATATAAGAGCTGAGTGGCCAGCGACCTATTGCCTAAGCATAGATATATCAGGGGAAGCTCCATGTTCTAGTCCTGCAAGCGCCTGGGCAATAACCACCTTGTCTCTCCTAGTTTGGGCCTTAAGCTTACAGACCAATCAAAGAAGCAACACTAATCCACAGCAAAGTGTATCTCCAAATAATATCAATCCCACCCATTCTTTAAAGAAGGGAAATGCTGAGGAGATCCAATTGGGTAATCCTTTGGTCAGGGACAGGTCCAAGCGCGTGGAGTTGACCTGAAGTCTCAATTCCCGAAGGATCTGTTCAAATTCAGCCGTCCAATTCTGTAACATATACTGAAAAAGACTTTTTGACAAATTAGCTGCCCTAGTAAATTTAACATACTGAATGGAAGTAACACACAATCCCGGAAACTTTTGTTTACACCCCAGCTGAGTTATTTGTCATAATACATCTAGTTGTATCTGGACAAGATCTATGAGTTGATTAACCAGCATGAGACCTCCCTGTATCATGACATTAGCTGAGGCCTGTTTATCTATGACTGTAGTCACTGAGGCTGACAAAGTGTTAATGGTGTCAGTCGTCTGGACCTGTCCAGACAGAGCCAAGGCTGTCTGAATCAAGGCTAAACCCAGTTCCTAGTTAGTGGTAAAAAAGCAGGAGAATACTTGAGCATTATACATCACCGTCATTGGGAGTGGAAATGTCGACATTATCCCCCAACGCTGCTCTCTCTTTATTATTGACGCCCTGGACATCACCAAGACGAGGGACATCAGTATTCCCTTGGTCAGTCTGGATTTTTCGGGTGAGTCTTTCTGGTATCCAAAATGGGTTGTCTTCATTCTGTGGGAAAACACAAACCGCTCCCCTGGATCTTATCAAAATGGGATCCGGGCCATACCATTTATTATCAAGGACATTTTTCCATTTAACCATCTCATTGGGCCTATCTGGCTCTGAACAATGACGTTCAGCCGCAGTATGGCCATGAGCATCAATATTTAAAAAATTGAGTGTAAAGAGTGCCATAGACACAGACACTCTTGGTGCTCGGGGTAAAGTCTCCTCAAAAGTTCCCCTCTTCTGTTTTATAAGATAGGCTTTGAGGGTGCGATGCGCACGCTCAACAATACCCTGTCCTTGAGGGTTGTATGGAAGTCCAGTCAGGTGGGTCACGTCCATCTGACGGCAGAACTGTTGGAATTTTTGAGACGTATAAGCTGGTCCATTATCAGTCTTAAGGAGTTTGGGTTTCCCCCAAGCACTCCATGCCTCAAGACAATGTTGAATCACATGTGAGGCCTTTTCTCCGGTTAACGGAGAAGCAAACATGATGCCAGAACATGTGTCAATGGACACATGGAGATATTGAAGTTTTCCAAAGGAAGAAACATGTGTAACATCCATTTGTCAGACCTGTAGAGGTCGAATACCGCGTGGGTTAATTCCCACATGAGGAACTGGCAAGAACTCACAGCAGCTTTGACATTGAGTAACAATGTCACGGGCTTCTTTTCTTGTCAAGGAGAAACGACTGCGTAATGTTTCAGCCGTCACATGAAAATTGTTATGAAAATTTTTTGCAGCCTCTACCGGGGATGATAGGGCAGCAGCCACCACTTTAGTGGCCTTATCTGCCAAATCATTTTTCAGAGCCATGGGGCCAGGTAGGCCTGAATGGGCTCTAACATGAGTAATATAAACAGGAAATCTTCTAGATAACAAAACTAATTGTATCTGCTGAAAAATATTGGCAACTCTACTGGAAGGCTTAATCACTCCAGCCACTTCTAAAAGATTTACTGCATTAACCACATAACAGGAATCTGACACAATATTAAGGGGTTCTAAAAAGGTTTTTAAAACTTCTAAAACCACTAAACATTTTACCACTTGAGGTGAATTTTCATTATATTGTTTGGATACCACTTTACCATTAGCCACATAGGCACCTATGCCAGTTTTTGATCCATCAGTATATACCACAATCCCATTTTTAAGTGGGTTTCTTACTGTTATTTGTGGAAACACAACAGATTGATTTTGGGCAAACTGTAAAATTGGATGTTTTGGATAATGGTTATCTATTTGTCCTGAAAAGGAGGTAACTAAAACTGCCCAATCATTAGATGTGGCTGCCAAGGTTTGAACCTGTGCAGCGGTATAAGGTACAATTAAAAGATATGGACTTCGCCCAAAGTGGGTGATTGCTGCTTTTAGGCCTTTAAGGGCAAGCTGTGCAATTGCAACAGGATACCAATCTATTATTTTAGCTGGGGATACGTTTGGATGGATCCACAACAATGGCCCATTCTGCCACAAAACTGCGGTTGGCAATTGTGCTGTCTTAAAGACACACAAACTGAAAGGCTGCGAATCCTCAATACGTTGTAATTGTGCATTCTGTAAGGCTTTTTCCACCTTTTGTAAGGCCTGGTTAGCAGCTAGAGTAAGAGTCCTAGGGGAGGAGATATGAGGATCTCCTTCTAAAATACCAAACAAAGGCCTTAACTCAGCGGAAGGAATCTTTAAAAAAGGTCTGAGCCAATTAATATCTCCCAACAGCTTTTGAAAATCATTTAAGGTATGGAGGTGATCTCTTCTTATCTCTACCTTTTGGGGCACAATCTTATCTGGGGACACCACAGAGCCCAAGAATTGTCCTGTATCAGAAATTTGGACTTTTTCTGTGGCTATCTGTAAACCCCACTGACTTAAAGTTTTAAGTAGAAAAGGATATGCCTTTTGTAGCATGGTAAGGTCTTTATGGCACAGGAGGATGTCATCCATGTAAAGGAGCAAAATTAAAGAGGGGAATTGTTCCCTCACTGGCAAAAGAGCTTCTTGCACATAAAGTTGACACATAGTAGGACTATTGGACATTCCCTGTGGTAAGACCTTCCATTGATACCTCTTATCAGGTTCCATGTGATTAATAGAGGGCATGGTAAAGGCAAATCTGGGCCTATCTCTTGGACACAAAGGTATAGAAAAGAAACAATCTTTAATATCTATAATAATTAAATTCCAGCCACGTGGTAAGGCGGAAAGTACAGGGAGACCCCTCTGTACTGGGCCAAATAAGTTCATTTGCTCATTAATGGCTCTGAGGTCATGGAGCAGTCTCCACTTTCCTGACTTTTTCTTAATTACAAAAATTGGAGTATTTCAAGGTGAGGTAGAGGGTTCAATATGGCCTAGTTTTAATTGTTCCTCTACCAGTTGAATCACAGCTTCCAGTTTTTCAGAGGATAGGGGCCATTGAGGAACCCACACTGGGTCCCCTGTTTTCCATGGTATGGGTCGTGCTGCCCCAATGGCCACTAAGGAAAACCCAGACCCTGTCTGTCTTGGTTTCCATTAGGTGAGATGGGCTCTATCCTTCCCTGTTCTTGATGTCCTAACCCTTTTCCTTCTTTATAACCCATCTTTGCCATGATATTTTTTGCTTTAGCTGAATACCCTCCCGATGGGGCGTTTTCATTGGACAAAATAAGGCCCAAATGCTGCATAATATCCCTTCCCCAGAGGTTAACCGGGAGTGGGAGCACATAAGGTATGAATTTCCCTTGCTGCCCTTTAGAGGATTCCCATGTCAAGGCAATGGAGCTTATAGTGGGACATGATTGATAACCTAGGCCCTGTAATGAATGAGATGACTCTGTGGTGGGCCATGCTTTGGGCCACCAATGTGTAGAAATTATACTTTTATCTGCTCCGGTATCAAGGATGCCTTCAAACTCTTTTCCGTTGATCTTAAGGCGGAGCTTAGGTCTATCATTCAAAGATACAACCAAATAGGCAGAATCATTTCTTGAGGAGCCCATTTTCTTTATCTCAGGTCCTGCAAATTTCTCCCTGGTATTATCAGGGAGGAGCAGCAGCTGAGCTATCCTATCTCCTTTACTAATAGAAAAAACGCCTTTAGGGCTTGAGCACAGGACCTGTATTTCAGGGGAATGTTGACAATCCATAACTCCAGGGTGGACTACTAAGCCCTGTAAGGTGAGTGAACCCCGGCCGAGAATAAGGCCCATGGTTCCCGGGGGCAAGGATGGTATAGGCTCCACTGGCACCGGCTGAATACTCATTTGAGGCATTAATAGGAAGTCGGAGGCGGCACGCAGGTCCACCCTTGTGGGTCTTTCTGGGTCGCCTCTCTGACTGCTTCCTGGGTCCTGACAAACTGGTTCCCATATCTTTGAGGGCCCTGGGACCGAGGGCCCGATGACCCGTTTTTTGGCACATAAGCTGATTGACTATCATGTGGGGGAAGGATTCTGCCCTTTATATCCCTCACAGAGCGACACTGGTCGGCTCTATGATAACCCTTGTCACACTTAGAGCAAAGAGTGAGAGTCCCTCCCTGTTTATCTGGAGCTCTGCAATCTTTCTTAAAATGCCCAGGCTTTCCGCAGTTAAAACATGTCCTCTGATTATTTCTGCCCATGGAGCGGTTTTGGGATTGAAGGATGGCAGCCGCTAAACCTGCATTGCTGAGAGGTCCCCCAAGCTCTCGACAAACCCTGAGCCAGTCTTGTAAGCCTTTGTTCTTTCTTGGGGCTATGGCCGCTCGGCACTCCTTTGTGGCTTGCTCATAGATGAGCTGTTCTATCAAAGGCGCGGCTTGCTCTGACTCTCTAAAAATACGCTCTGCTGCCTCTGTCATTTTGGCCACAAAATCTGAGAAGGACTCCTGAGGTCCCTGGATTATCTTTGTTAATTGCCCAGTGGCTTCACCTGCTCGGGAGAGCGCCTTTCAGGCCCTAATAGCCGTGGAGGAAATTTGGGCATAAGCTCCCCAATGGTAGTTTGTCTGATCAGCAGAATAAGCTCCCTGACCCGTTAACAAGTCAAAAGTCCAATCTCTCTGCTCTGGAGTCAAAGCAGCTGCGTTTGTTCGGGCCTGCGCTTGTGCAGCTTCGTGCCAAAGAGCTCTCCATTCCATATATTTGTCCATACTAGGGAGAGCGGCTTTTACAATCGTTTGCCAGTCAGCAGGAGTTAGTGCCATGCCGGCGAGCCTGTCTAACTGCACCAAGGTAAAATTAGCATTGGTTCCGTATTTACGGACCGACTCGGCGAGTTCTTTAATCTGCACGTATTTTACCGGAGCGTGGACACGCCCACCCTCGGCTCCTTCAAAGACTGGAAATGCCTGTTGTATTTTTCTTTGTTCCTCTCTGGGAATGAATGAGTCTGCGCACTGCCTCTCTGCGCACTGTCTCTCTGCGCACTGCCTCTCTGCGCATTGCTGACGCACTACGCAGGGCGGGGGCTCCGCATAGGGCAGACCTTGAAACCGACTGCCCGGAGGTTGAACAGTACGCTGGCTTTCGCCAGCCGCTTTTGGCTTTTTTCTTGACCAATTAGCTGGCTGGTAATGGGCTGCTTCTTCCTCCCAGTCTGTTTCCTCAGAGGAGAATTCTTCATCTGCTTCAGAGCTACTAAGAGCTGGCTTCCTGAGCTCATCTAGTGACGAGTATCTCCTAGAGACCTTCGCTAATCGATCTTTTTTCTTTTCTTTTTTCTTTTCCTTCCTTCTAATCTCTCCCCAGGTATTCTTACCTGACCTAAACTTTTCCTCGGGTTCAAGACCCTTGGAAAGGCCTGTATACTTATTTTGTGTACCATATTTTCTCTTTGCTCCTACTCTCTCTCCCCGCTTTACTTCTGATAGATTGCCCTGAATTTCATCCAGAATTTTCAGCCCTATCTTAATCACCTGATAACATGTGAAAAGGAACAAAAGGGCTCCTAACACTAGAAAAAATTCAAGGCCAAACATACCTTGTAAAGCCATTTTCCACTTTACTTCTGATAGACTGTCTTGAATTTCCTTAGAAAGTTCAAGACCAGACTTACCTTGTAAAGCTGTACTCACTGGTACTCTGTTCCCCCAGCTGAAAAGTTCTGAATTCATGCAGTTGAATCCTTCTTAACAGTCTGCTTTACGGGAACCTTTATTACCGCGACCCGCAGTTCTGGTTCTGGAATGAGGGATCTTCCTTGCGCCGGTCCCGAGTTTTCTTGTATTTTTTCGTCCCGGGTTTCGGCACCAATTCTTACTCGCGTTCTCACGCCCCCGGCCAGGAAGAACACAACAAACCAGAATCTTCTGCGGCAAAACTTTATTGCTTACATCTTCAGGAGCCAGGAGCGCAAACCCCCAGCCCCAAAAGCGAAAGCCACCCCAATAACAAAACCGAAACCCCTTCCCTATTTAGGAGAGTTATATTTCGCCTAGGACGCATCACTCCCTGATTGGCTGCAGCCCATGGCCGAGCTGACGTTCACGGGAAAGGCAGAGTACAAGTAGTCGTAAAATACCCTTGGCACATGCGCAGATTATTTGTTTACCACTTAGAACACAGGATGTCAGCGCCATCTTGTGACGGCGAATGTGGGGGCGGCTCCCAACAAGAAAATGCTACATTGACAGTCTTCATAAGACTCTGAACTAGCTGGGAGTGGTGGTGCACGCCTTTAATCCCAGCACTCAGGAAGCGGATTTCTGAGTTCGAGGCCAGCCTAGTCTACAGAGTGAGTTCCAGGACAGCCCGGGCTACACAGAGAAACCCTGTCTCGAAAAACCAAAAAAAAAAAAAAAGACTCTGAACTAGTCCAACTTTTAAAGAAATCAATATGACAGTTTCTCAAAACTCAAAGTAGGTCTGCTGTTTGAGCAGCTGTATTGTTCCTGGGTATTGACCTGAAGAACTCCAAGTCAGCATATCACAGAAATGATGCACTTGCACGCTAGTGCTTATGGCAGCACTGATGCACTTGCACGCTAGTGCTTATGGCAGCACTAGTAAAAATAGGTACGAAACCACTTAGTGCTTAACAGCAGAGAAACGGGTAAGGGAAGCATGGTGCGTGTTCACAGTGGAACTGAGAGCTGGGCAGATGTTCCCTTGCAAGCATGACAGCTCGAGTTCCATTCTTAGAACCCACATTTCAAATAGCTAGTAATGGAAGTCCCAAGCTTGTAACCCCAGCAGTGAACAGGCAGATTCTGGTCTCCAAAGCTCCCTAGCCAGCCAATCTATCCTACTTAACAAGTTCTGGACCAGTTAAAGATTGTCAAAAAAGATGGACAGCACCTAAAAACAATAGCTTCTAACTACAACATATACATGACATATACTAGTTAGAAGCTATTCTAACAATATAACTTTATTCTCATGCGTGCATGTGTGTATGTGTATGCACATGTGAACGCATGAGAATAAAGTTATATTGTTACCAAGAAAACTGGTGCAACTGTAGAATCATATTGTGAATTAACCAGCCACAGACAAACAAAATGTTTTCTCTTATGATTGTTAGATCTTATATATGTATACATAAAATTATATGTGTGGATATATAGATATATGCATGTGTGTATGTAGTATATATGATTAAAATAGAAGTAGAATTGCCTAGGGGAACAAAGACATGGAAGGGAGAAAGGTAAGAAAGGGGGCTTTAGGGAGATTGAACAGAAGGGAAATATGTTCAACTTAGAATATGTACCTGTACAAAAAGAAAAGTTAACCAAAATTTAATTGTAAGTTTGAATGCTTCTTTGAAAAAACTCATTGGAATAAATTTATAAGACTAAATTTTTTCAAAAAGAAAAATGAGGTTCTAGTTTCTGTGAAAGCATTTACAGAGGATTGGGTTATAACCACTGTAAAGTCCTTTATTTTCTTTGCCTTATTGTCAGCAATTCATAGAACAAAATGAGAAATGCTTTTATTTGATAGTTTTTGTTTACTGTGTAGCTCTGGCTGGTCTGGAACTTTGTTATGTATATGCTAGGCTGCTCTCAAACTCACAGAGATCCATCCACCTACATCTTTGCTAGTCTCTTTTATTCAATTTAGAACCATCAAATTTTTTATGCTAGGGTGCTAAAGGTTTGCAATTCTTAAAGATGTACAGAATATTTTGCCAATGTTGGTTTTTTTGTCACAGTATTTACAGCATAGCCAGTACATTATAATTTTGTGAGAAAGAATTTAGATAGATTTTAAGTTTTTCTTACCGAATACTTAGAATAGGTGCAGAAGAGCTGGAATATAGCTCAATGGTAAAAGTGAATACTTAGCACTTTGCATGTGAAAGACAGAATGACTGAAAAAAGATGGCTTACTCATCATTTGGAATATTTGACTTTTTTTTTTTTTTCGAGACATGGTTACTCATGTTATTCCTTGCTGTGCTGCAACTCACTCTGTAGACCAGGCTGGCCTTAAACTCAGAGATCCACCTGCCTCTGCCTCCCAAGTGTTGGGATTAAAGGTGTGCGCCAACACTGCCTGGCTGGAATATTTTGCTATTAACTATAGAAAATAGTTTTATTGTGATGTTTTAATATATAACTGTACTGTGATCATATTCATTCCTCCCAGTGGCAGGCTTAACCTCAGTGTGAGATAATGTAAAAAGGAATGTAGTGCTGGTGATTGACCTCAGCACCTTCTGTTTCTTGACTGAGCTACGTGCCCAGCCTTCGTCTTACTTTTGAGACAGGGTCTCAACAGCTACACAGGCTGTGCTTGAACTCAGTCTGTAGCCAGGTCAGGGTTGAAACTTGCAGTCTCAGCCTTCAAAACAGCTCTTAAGTATGACCTGTGCTTCCAGGCCTCCTCTAGTAGTCATCTTCAAAACTTCAGTCTTTGTAACAGTTTATGTTTCTTTTTAAGTTTATTGGCTATCAGTAGCACATAACTCATACCTGAAGTTTGATGTTATAGCAGTCAGCATGATCAAGATAGACATTTTTATCACTCCCAGATGCTTTATCTCTTTTTTAATCCATCCTTCTCTAAATCCCTGTTTTCTTAGGCAGCCTCTGTGCTTTCTCTTAGTGTTAATTAGTTGTATTCACTGGGACTTTATATGGCTTACTGTGTTACATTATTCTTTTTGCCTGTCATCTTATTCTTGTTTCAGTGATTATGTGATATATCCATATTGTCTATTTCATTATCTTTCCACTTTTTTGCTAAGCAATACTCAATTGTTTCAGTATGGCATGTTTTGTTTCATTTTCTACCTGATTTAATTGTTTCATTGTAGCACCGTTATGAACGGTTGTGTATACATCTTTTTTGAAACAGTTATTTTCAGCTTCCTAAGTTAATACTCAGGAGAGGTGACTAGATCAGATATTAAATGCTACATTAAACAGAACAAATGTAAAACAAAACAGAGAACCTGTTCTTCAGAGTGCCTGCACAGTTTCCATTCTTTGTTGTATTCTTTCCTTTGGTCTAAGAGACAAAGTAACTTGTTCCTCCTCCTTATTAGCACTTGATAGAGTCAGATTTTACTAGCCTTCTTCCGAAACTCTAATATTATGTACATTGTGGTTTAAAGATTTTAAGTAATCTTGTTGCTGTAGGGATAAATAAAACCTTGTCATAATTTAGTTATTTTGGACATTGTAAAATCTTCTCAGACCATGGACCTTTGAGAAAGATGTATTTAGTATTTAGAAATAGCACAAAGCTGTTTGTTTTATAAAAAATATTTAGAGAGTAGAATCTGTAATTAATCCATGTAGAGAGAGTCCAGCATCTCTAGATGAGCTGGCTGCCTATAGTCCCTCCTCCTTTAGTACTCACATTGTGCTTAGGTTGCTTTGCCACTAAAGCAGTAGTGCTGACTCCTTACCTGCCTGTTCGCTGGGCTTCTGTTGGGGTACTTGGGATATAAGCACACACCTGGTGCGTGATTCTTGGTACCTGTAGACTTTTTCTCCCTCAGTTATTTAAAATGTATGTTTCAGTTTCCCTGTGTCATTTCTCTAAGTGCTCACTACTATTTTGTTGTGAGAGGTCTTGCAACATATGACTTGGTTATTTTTTAACTCATGTCCTCTTCTGTCGTTCATGTGCCACTACCCCTGCCTTAATTTTCCTCATAGGACTGTTATAACGTCACCCAAGCCCACTCACTGCACAAACTGTTTTCATCTGGATTGGGGATATTTCTTAAGATGAGAAGTATTATGTAATCTCTTTATCAAGACAAATGTACTTAGTCATTTTTGTATTTGATTTTAAAATCTGTTCAAAATTGGTTCTCCTTTTGGTAGGCTTGTTCTTAATATTCTCCTACCCCCTACCACCAACTGGTCCATTCATTTTGCTTTTTTAAGTTTTAGATGGAGCTCTAACAATATCCTTGGTTTGGTTGGTTGGTTTGGTTGGTTGGTTGGTTTTGGGTGGTGGTTTACCACAATCTGTCAGAGAAGTTGCAGTGATCCAGCATGTGAGGACATCCAGAGTCTAGACCAGCCTGTGCAGTGGAACTTGTTATGATGGAGCAGACCTTATGTGGTACTGCGCAGATGAGTAACAGCCACCCACATATGGTCCCTAAGTGCTTAGAATGTGGCTAATGTAACTCGGTGTCTTAAAGTTTTAACTTTATTTAGTTTGGAATCAGTTTAAGTAACTAAATAGATAAATTGCAGCTGCCAGGTTGACAAGCACAGGTCCTCACATTTCCAGTTTTGTACTTTGTTTTTCTATGTATCTCCTATTTTTTTTTTTGACCATGCCACATTGTTGGTCCTTAAACAGGCCATGTTTTTATATAAATCTCTTGTATTCTTCATTTTGTTTTAAACCTCCCTTTATTATTTGTTGCTTTACTTAAAACCTGTTCATCCCCAGGACTCAATTCTGTATCATTTTCTTCTTGGAAAGATGGAGCATGCACATGTGCTTTTAGAACATCTGTCAAATGTGTACGCTTACTCTCTACATTACATTGCTCTTGCCTTAATAATGAGAGCCTCATTGTATCCTCAGAGTAATTTGCCTGTCATAATAACAGCACCTGTTTTTTTAGCTTAGGTAAGTTTTCTTAGTTTTATGTGTCTTTGGTCAAGTTGTGTGAGCTTTATTTTGGTCTGAGTGTTTTTGATTTGTGGGTTTTATTGGTAGTGTTATAGTTCTGGGGATATTGGTATGTTTAGGTTGATAACTTACAGGTTTATTAAAGGACTTTGCCTAGTGTCTTATAGTCTGTAAAACACTCAGCAATTGCAATCACTTTCATAAAGATGTTAAAGTAAATAAAGTCAAGTAAGCTAATAAATGAGAATGAAAGTATGAGTTCAGGTTAACTTGATAAGCACACTGCTCGTGCTAAATAGAATGTGGCAGCAGCTTTTTTATTTGCAAATACCGCTTTACCAGACATTTTTTTTATTTTTTGGTCCAAACTGAATCCTAAATGATCATAGCCATCCCTTACTTATAATGAATGGCTTGGTGTCACTCATTTCAGGGGATCCTTTACCGAGGTCTTGATGTAGGCCTATTGCTTTTGTGTACCACATTGCCATCATTTGAATGCATGTCTTTCTTCTTCAAGTTTATTGTCTTCTTCATCTTAACCTGAATATTACTGTGCCTTTCTTTAGTTTGATATATGCCAGCAAAACAGTACAAGATGTTCTTTGCCTTTCCCTTTTGTCTTAGTCAGGGTTTCTATTCCTGCACAAACATCATGACCAAGAAGCAGTTGGTGAGCAAAGGGTTTATTCAGCTTACTCTTCCACATTGCTGTTCATCACTGAAAGAAGTCAGGACTGGAACTCAAGCAGGTCAGGAAGCAGGAGCTGATGCAGAGGCCATGGAGGGATGTTCTTTACTGGCTTGCTTCCCCTGGCTTGCTCAGCCTGCTCTCTTATAGAACCTAAGACTGCCAGCCCAGAGATGGTCCCACCCACAAGGGGCCTTTCCCCTTGATCACTAATTGAGAAAATGCCTTACAGTTGGATCTCATGGAGGCATTTCCTCAACTGAAGCTCCTTTTCCTGTGATAACTCCAGCTGTGTCAAGTTGACACAAGACTAGCCAGTACACCTATTTCACAGGTAAAAGACTCATTTCTAAAGATATTAGCAACCTCAGCGTAGGAATTTCTTGAATTTGAGCATGGTGACATGGGTCAACAGGTAAAGATGCTTGGCACCAAGCCTGATAACCTGAATTCAATCAGCTATATCTAGGAGTGGAAACTTAGGGGGTAGAGAAATTGTTCAGTGGCTAAGAGTACCAGCTGCTCTTCTAGAGGACCCGGGTTCAGCTCTCAGCACCCACATGGAGGTTCACAACTGTTCATTACCCCAGTTCAAGGAGATCTGATGCCTTTCAAGGATACCAGGCACATGCATACATCTAGGCAAAATACTCATACACATAAAATTAACACACACACACACACACACTTGTTTTTAAAATACTTTGAACTTGAGTTCTTGGTAGAAAGTACACAGAGTAAGTTTCTAAACAGAGATATGTCTAGTCCCAGGTTAGAAGGAGCAAGACAACAGGATCAACGTAATGCTACTCAGAAGGATGCACTATTTAAAACTTGTAGATTGTGTATTACTAGAATTGTCAGTTCAACATTTTCAGACTGCGTTTGCCCTTGTAGTTGGAAGCACAGAAATAAACTTTGACTGAACTGGGTTGTGCATCCTTTTAATCCCAGCATTCAGAAGGCAGAGCCAGAAAGACTCACCACAAGCTCCAGGACATCTCGGTCTGCAGAGTGGACTCTTGTCTTACTAAAAAATAATAACTACCTCTTTTTTTATAGTAGTTAGCAAGGCCAGTTGTTTAACCCAAATGTTTTACAGTTTAAATTGAAGTCCCTTTCTTATGTGACAGCAGTCTACCTTTACAGCTTTCTGGCCCAACTCTGTCCTCCCTCCCTCCCTCCCTCCCTCCCTCCCTCCCTCCCTCCCTTCCTTCCTTCCTTCAGCCTGCTCTTCTTCTCTGGAAGGCTATTACTGACCTCTTTTCCTAATATTAATGCTGAGCTTCTGAGTCTAACTCTAATTTTAACTTGCTTCTTGTTCTTTTTGTTCATAGTAGTGTTGTGCCATGTCTTCTGACAGTCTTAACTTTGCTCCCAAACTCCATTCATCCACATTATCTCTGGAGAAACCTCTGACGTTTCCTCGTGGACTGTACTTCCCTTTGTCCTTTGTTGGTCCATAGTACATTACATATGCCTGATACAGGTGCCCATACAGTTCTGCTCCACTGAGAAAAATTAATTACCAACTTACTGAATTTGTGAATGTAGTTCATTGGTAAAGAACATGTGTGGTATGTGCAAACCATAAGTTCAATCCTGAGCTCTTTTTTATTTTTTGCATAAGATTAATTGCTTTTTTATTTTATTTTTATATTTGTTTGTGTATAGGCACATATGTGTCATAGCATCTCTGTGGCTCAGAAGACAGTCTCCAGTGCCATTCCTCTCAGAAACACTTTTTGTTCACCTTTGCATATACCAGGATAGTTGGCCCATATCAAGCTTCTGAAATTTCTTGTCCCTCCCTTCCATCTCAGTGTAGGAGTACTGGAGTTAGAGATATACAATACTGCATCTGAGACTCAAAGCTCAGTCAGTCCTCATGCTTGTATAGCAAATACTTTTCCCATTGAGCCAGCTCCTCAGTCCACTTGCCTTGTTTTAAATAAAGTGTAATAGTGAACATTTTCTGTCTTTTTAAAAGATTTCTTTATTTATTTTAATGTATGTGAGTACACTGTAGCTGTACAGATGGTTGTGGGCCTTCATGTGGTTGTTGGTAATTGAATTTAGGACCTCTGCTTGCTCCAATCAGCCCCACTTCCTCAGTCCCTGCTCGATCCAGCCCAAAGATTTATTTATTATTATATGTAAGTACAGACACACCAGAAGAGGGCGTCAGATCTCATTACAGGTGGTTGTAAGCCACCATGTGGTTGCTGGGATTTGAACTTAGGACCTTCAAGAAGAGCAGTCAGTGCTCTTACCCACTGAGCCATCGCACCGACCCCAATAGTGAACATTTCCCTACATGTTGTTCAATTTTTAATACTAGTATTACCCTGAGTTAAATTCCAAGAGTAAGCCTGAAACATGAAACATCTTGATTTTTATCAAAGTAAACACTTGTATCTTTGACTGGAAATGAAATACCAG
The DNA here is from genome assembly GCF_000001635.26 of Mus musculus. Classification (NCBI taxonomy): domain Eukaryota; kingdom Metazoa; phylum Chordata; class Mammalia; order Rodentia; family Muridae; genus Mus; species Mus musculus. Next base: position 54,591,272 of record NC_000077.6, read on the forward strand.
ACATCATTAATGCTAAGTCATTTTTGTAGAAATGTAACTGAGTCAATTATAGATCTGGATGTTGTTTTGGAAGTTTAGAAATTAGTTGGTGTTTGAGTATGTTAGTATGAAATTTAGGTTTTTTTTTACTAGGTAATCTCATTGTGATGTATCAGTGTGGTCTTAACTGGATCTCAAGCCTCTCAATAGAGAAGGTCACCTTCTCCACTGTTAATGCAAGTGTTGTGATTTTCCTGGTGCTTTCTATCTTAAATTTTTTTCAAAGATATTCTCCTCCCCCCTCCGCCCTCCATTCACTACTATCTATATCTCCTAGTAGAATCTGGTTCACTCTGGAAAGTAACATAGTTCTTGATAGATTCTTAAAACAAACTCCAGAGTCGTGAGTCCACAAATCAATGCAATTGATATTAAGTGGGAGAAATGTCAGTTTAAGAGTTGTTAAAGTGTTTGGTGAAATATATGCTTCTTACAGAAATGTAACACATAGAAGTAAAGCAAGGTCCTCAGAGCCGAGGTAGTTAGTGCTGGAAAAGTGACTTTCAAAGGAATGTTTATTAACACAAACCTTTATATTGGATGATACTGACTGCTTATATATCCTTCCTTTTAAATTTTTTGTCAACTAAAATTTTCCAAAACACTTTAACATTCATACTATGCTGTATGTTTATCTCTTCTGGTTTTTCTTCTGTTAACAAACAACTTTTATATATAAATTGATAAATAACTGGTTATTTCCTTAGGATTAATACATAGAAATTAAATTACTGAGTTAAAAGTATGAAAATAACTTTCTACATAAATATTACAGCACAGTAGTCATATTTTTAATAATTTTTATTATCCAGTATGCATGAATGTTAGTGCTGCGAGGAAGACAGCCAGGTATACTGTTCCTTCTGGGGCAGTTTGTGGTTTCCTAAGGATAAAACTAACTCATGTGGATGTGTCCAGGGACCCAGAATGAGAAAGATTATCATACTTGTGACTGTTTGCACAGCAATTGCCAAAGAAAGCTCTTCCAATAATTGTTTAACTCAGGTCTTAATGTATGTCAGCAGTCTAAGGATAATTTTTGACAGCATTCCAGGTAGACAAGTATAATAGCTCCTTAAATGGCAAACAAATTAACATTACTGCTTTTCAGATTGATCTGTTCTCTGTTCACTAAAAACTATGTTCTGTATTCAATTTTCACAATACTAGAAAATGATGTGTTTAAATTAGAGGTAATAGTGTGATCCAGTTCAGACAAAGTATTCTTGACAGTTTATTTTTAAAATGAAATTTTATTTTCTTGTTTATGGATTTTTTAAATTACTAGATTTTTTAAAAGAAATAACTATTTTAAAACTATGTTCATAATAATATATACTTGTCTGACTTCTATGTGCAAAATATCTTCCTTCTATGTATATAGAAAAGGCCTGGTACAGCTTCTTTGGGTAGGGCAAAGTAGAAGCATGGTGGTGCCTTTTATTGTTCCTTCAGTTTCACTGATTCTAATTATAGAAGCTTACATCACCATCGCTGATGATAACAGCTTTCCTCTCTCCCCTTGCTCTTTCTTTCTCAATCACTCCCTAAGGATATATCATATTTCATAGTACATATGGACTTCAAGTGGTTTTGACAAAGGTTTTTGATAGCATGCAAGCAATCAGTGAGTACGTCACAGTATGCTAGCACGGTTGCTTACAAAGACCAGGAGGAAAGCTGTGATGCTCTTTTTCTTTAGGATGATGAGGAGTAGATAGGACTGGCTTCTTGAAGTCAGAAATTACTTAAGGGGCAAAAGGAATTAGAGTTAACCGTGTTTGATAGCTACAGATTGATTTCTCTAAGCAGAGGGAGGAAAGGGTGGGACACTGTGGTTACTTTACAGAAGCTGGCGTGCTGTCACTGCATAGCGTGATCATCACTGTAGCATTATCAATTTATTTTTCAGGATTAAACTACTTCAGTAGGATTTTCTACAGAAATCAATGTGTTTAACAGTTTACATTTCTAAAACCAACTGCTTAAATAAAAGGCAGAGATGACAGTTTTATTTTGTAAAATACTTTTGTTACTCTCTTTGGGCATTTGGCATCCCTAAATTGCGCCTGTAATGTTTCACTGTGCAGATGGGGTGGCGAAGAATGGGTATATTATTAACTATTAGAACCTTATCTTTGGTTTTCTATGCAGCAAATTTCCGATATTCAGTTTATAGCTGGCTTGTAAATTATATATTTAAATAACAAATTTTAGTAACCAGATCATTTATATATTTATAAAAACTGTTTTGTAATTATTGGAAACTTTGTTTTATCTCACAGTAGTCAAATGCCCCTTTTAAAGCTAAAGATTTTGTTTGTATGGCTCAGCATACTGGTATTTCACATGCAGGAAAGTGTGTTCTTCAGTGCCTGTAGTGATGAGTCTAGACTGTGAATCAAGACTCCCTCCATCACTGCACTGACTTCACTTGATGATGAGGTGAGATCATGATAAATTCTAAAGGTGATGCTCATGAAAAAAAATTGGTTTGTCTAGTAAATCATTTTGGTTATTTAACAAATTACTGACCTAATTTAGATCAGTAATTAGTTAAAAGATTAGTTATTGAATGTGAAGAGACAATGGAGGGGGCAGTATAATTAGACTGCTTTTAGGGTCTATATGCTGAGTATAGTTTGGCCTCTTGCTTCCTGCTGGAAAAGCAGGTTTGTTATCCCAGGAGGTTTCCCATGATAGGTTCACCATACTGGTTCTGAAATAGCAAATACTGTAAGATAATTGGTAGAATAAGATGATGTCATCTTTTCTTATAAGCCAGCCAAACTGGGGAGTAGGGAGGAGAGAAATAATTGTCTTGATCCTTTATTGGGGTTGATGTGTACTCCAGTAGGTCTTGACATATGGCGTTAGTGGCTTGCATTTCATTCCCAGAGCAGCAGTTAAGAGATGACTGTCTCTTTGCCCAGCTTGAGGTCTTCCTTTGTGTCAAAGGTATCAGCATGATTTATAAAAAGGAACAAGGAGCCACTGCAGATACTGGTTGTGGTTGGCTGTCGTTTATCCTACCAGTACATACATGAATATAATTATAGACTGGCATGATAGTTAAAATAATCTTAAGTCCTGTTACTAATTTTTGTGTTTAGTACATTTCTTTAGAAAATGTATCTTCAGCCAAAAATATCTTTATCCATATTTTTGTATTTAAGAAGTGAATGCTTTTCCTTTGTCTTTAAAGTTGCATTTTTGAAATTCCAACTTAGTTTATATTCATTAAATTGGAAAAATAGTTCTTGAAAATCAATCTCTACAAATGGTTTATATTTAGTAAACTGGTGCTTATTTGAATTTGTGAGAACAAATTTTATATTTCAGTGTAAGTTTTGTGGGAAAGGACTGGGTTTTTGAATACAGCAATTCATAGGGTTTTGAATAAAACAATTCAGAGGCAATTCATGTAAAATACAGTTGTATTTTGTAAACATGGAATATGTGTTCAAAATAATAGCATTACTACATTAAATTCCAGTTGTATAGGAGCAGCACGATTCAGATTAGGAGTTCAGTATCACTTGGAAAGTAAGAGACCTTGCTTGAGGGAATCAAGGAACTGTGTGTGTGTGTGTGTGTGTGTGTGTGTGTGTGTGTGTGTGTGTGCGCCTGCACATACATGTATGTTAATAAGATTTATTTTCAGCAGTAAGCAGAATCTTTCATTACAATACCTGTTTGTCAGGTAATCACCTTGTGTGTTGCACATTCCCTGTCTTCAAAAGTATTATCTAAATAGAGGAAAATAGTTCTGTCGCTTTACACACTGACTGCTGGTCTCACAGTTGTGCTGCCTGGAGGTATGCCTGACTGTATTTTAGCCATTGGGGGGAGCACTGGGAGGCGATGAAGTGCTAGGTGGGTGGATAAGCAGAAGCATAAAAGAAAGGGTGCCTTGTAGCAGAAGCATGAAGGAAAGGCTATGGTGCTTATCTTACTGCAGAGGGCGTGGCAAATTTTTTCTCTTTAAAGTTTTAAAGAAAAATATGACGGCTTCCTTTTAGTCCATGTTCTTATCAAAGACAGGTTTAATTGTTTCCTTTTCTGATTCATTTTGTGTTTTGCTGGCTCTCTTTCTAGGAATTGCACATTGACTGCAGTGAAGTACTATGTTGTATAGATTATTCTTCCTTAGAGGAATTAGTATACATTGTACCTACATGGATTTTTTTTTCTCCTTGCAAAAGGATTGTTTTTATTTAAATCTGTTTACATAAAAATCTTGGTTTTGTTTAAAAAATATATATAAATCTTACCACCTGTTTTAATTTTTAATACTAACTCAATGTGGGCTTGAAGATTTAACCTTCAGAACATTCAATAAATAGCAAGTTGTATGTAGAAACCCATAAATTTATGGTATTAACATTCCTTTGATGTGACATCTCTGAACCAGACAGCCCATGTATTTAGAATTCAATAGTATCTTACTACAGCAAATTATTTTCCCCTGAGAGAAAATTCTGTGTTAAATTTAAATAATATTAGAAAAGAGACTTTTCAAATACAACTGAATATTAATGTACAGAATTGTAAAAACTATAAAATAGATGGGTACATTAGCCAGGTTTTGTGCTTACAGGATTTAGCTTGCCAGCGTGTCTCACAGAAGGTCGTGTGTGTGTGTGTGTGTGTGTGTGTGTGTGTTTTCGTTCAGTAAATTGCTCTTGGGCTACATCTGCAGATACAGTAGCCAATTGATCTAATGCAGTTTGTGAAGGCTTTCTGCACAGGTGATGTCATCCTTTTAGCTCTATTCTCCTCCCACTCTCTTTCCTTCTTATTAGATATTTCATCTTACTGCAGGGCATAGAATCAATAGGAGCTTCTCCTTAGGGAGCTGCTGTGAAGCAGGCAAGGACAGCAGGAATTAAGACACTGACAGACTCTTGCGTTCACAAAAGATGTAGTGGTTTTTGTGTTGCATCGTATATACATGTTATCCAGAAAGGGCAGACTTAGATCATCGGTGCTTTCTTACTAATGCCTGGAATCAGAAGCTGTATTGCAGAGCTGTGAAACTGCTTGGGAGAAGAGAAGGTTGCTTTGAATTCTGGATATTCTCAGACATTATACAGAACAAACCTGTTAGAGCATTTGTCTCCTGCCTCCATTTGCTCTCGATGATGTATGTGTATGGTGGGATTTTTTTGTTTCGTCTTTTGTTTTGGTTTGGTTTGGTTTTTAACCTCTAGCATTTAAGGATATTTAAAGAAGAGACTGTAGTCTTCAGAATACAGCATTTGCTTTGCCTCTGATGCAGAAGACTCTGCAGTGTTTGCTCTTCCGAATGAAATAAGTTGACGGAAAACCAGCTATATTACAGAGAAAGGTTTCACAGATTCCAGGAACACAGATTTCATGCATGTTGCCTACTTGCTTTGACTGATAGATACGATATTAGTCTCTTTGCTGCCAATGTGTATGTCTATGTCAGGTGCCTGGGGATGCATGTAACTGTGTGCTGAGCCTGAAATCTAAACATCTTTATTTGATGTTACTTGCTTGTAAAGTGGCATTTAAGGATAATTCTTATACTGAGAACAATATTCTGCTTCTGAAAGCTTCTGATTTTTGTTTGTAAAGAGGGTTGGAGGAGCTACATTTATATAGCAACAATGGTATGTGGATTATAAAAGAAACTTAGCAGAATTTTGTCAACATACTCGTCAGTGTGGCTCTCTCTGGTTTAAAAGAGAAACTACCCCTCCAGCCAAGGAAATGGCTTTTCTTGTTCGATGTTACGCCAATTGTCTTCAGCCATGGGCCTCCAAAGTAAGTGATTACTATTTTTATATAGTTTAATCATTAAATTTAAACTGCACTTGAATTCTAAATTAGTTCTATTGTGCTAATAACAACTATAAAACAGTCTATAAATCCTTGTCTCAATGTCATGTGATTTAGAGAAAGCCTCTGAGATGGGTTGAACAGACTCAATAGTCTGCAACTTGAAATGTACATATGAATGTACATATGAAATGTACATATGAAATGCACACCTTAGACACGCTCATCACTGAGCTGTTGATATTTTTAAAATTACTTGTGCCCATGCTTAACTTGAGGCATTCTGTTGTTTCTTTCCTTAAAGGGCTAGTATGTTTAGACATCGTGTTCAGATCATGGGCTTATAGAATGTATCTTGGTAATGTGATGCTCCCTGATAACTTAGAAATGAATTGTTCTAGTTTGTAAAATTGGGTGTTCATTCCTAAAGAATAATGTAAAAAAAAAAAGTGAATGTAAATTAATTATGTAAAAATATTCAGTGTTCCAAAGTATTTCCAAAATAGTAATTGGTAAAAAAACTGCTTGTCATTTTAAGGCAAACATTAACTGTCAACAAAATCCTGAGTTGTTGAAAACTAGTCTATTGCAATTTAGTTTTATTTTTGACAGTAGCTTTTTACAGTGTTTGAAGGTATCTTTTAGATTTTAGAAAATGCTTAGATGATGAATTTTAAATATGTCAAAATTTCTTTATAGTTCTCTGATACTTAGGCACACTGGAGACTTTTCATAGGAAGGTCTGAAATCGTGTCTTTGTTTCAAAGGTTCACTCTTGATGGTGACTAAGGAGAAAATACTTTGATAGCACTGTGTTGTACTGTTTATTTGGCCAAGCCCATTGCATATCTTTCCTGAATGTTCTAGTGGGAGGGATATTTAAATGCACTGTCCATTTGGCAAACAGCTGCCTGTGACATAAAGAGATGGAAAGGAGCCTTGGTACACAGTTTGTGCTTTTATCTGCACATACAAAGAGTGGCTGCTTCAGTGCAGACGCCACCTGTGGGCCCCCAGCACTGCTGACAGTAATAGTCACACCACTAGAATTGAAAACTGCACATGGAAGGGAATTGTATAAGACCAGATAAGACTGAACAAAATTAAGATGGGGTGCAGGAGGTTTTTTTTTTTTTTTAAAGGAAACACACACACACACAGTAACAGAAAAAAATGAGAAGAATTCTGTGATGAGTGATGATTGCTTTCCTGTATAAATTATGTATAAGTATACATGTCTCCTTCCTGTCTCTCTCATCTTTGTGTATTACTATTAAGATTTAACTCTTTGTTTAAACACATTAGACTAGAAACTAATTTTAATACTTGCTATATTGGATTTTCAAATTTGTTTTACTCCTTTAACTTTCATTTAATGATTTTTTATTACTTAGTTATATATAAAATAAGCTTGTTGTCTTTTCTCTATAGCCCTTGAAGCTAATACATGATCTGCTATTCATATGAGAAGTTTGCACTTAGTGTTGTATGTTTTGTTTTGTTTTTTTTAAATATCCATGAAATTCATGAAGCTTCAAAATGTTTTGTTTTCCTTCTTAGTACTCTGAAGACTTTTTAAGCCACAGAGCCTTGTTTGTCTTTACTTGAAAGAAGGAAAAAAAAAGTTCCATTTTTGGCATAGGATCCTACTATATAGCCCTGCCTACTCTTGGGCTAGCATTGTAGAGATCTGCCTGCCTCTGCCTCCCAAGAACTGGGATTCAAGGTGTGTACTACCACACCTAGTAGAACTTGTTTTTGACAAAATTGTAGCACCTCTCACTTTTCTTCACCTGTAATGTCCTTAAACATTTATTTCAGTTTGATTTTTCTAACTCACTAATTTATTGTCTCTTTGTAACTAGTGCTAGACATGTTTTAAAATTTAAATGTACCCATTTGTGTTATATGTTTTTGAAGCCTCATGAGTGATGCTCACAATTACTTGTTTTGGTAATGGTTTTTATTTTATAGGCGTGATTCTGCTCCCTGTATAGATTCTTGTCTCTGGGTCATTGGTTTCCAGGGATCGGCTTTACACAAGGGATTTTTAGCTGGATGCTCCTTTCACTATTGGATAGGACTGTTTGATTGAGGTGTCATCTCACTGTGAAGAAGCCATTGTGCTTTGGCTTCTTTTTTCTACTTCCTGCTGTTCACAACAGCAATGAAAAAAAAATTTTTTTTTGTGAGCCAATGAAAAAATAATAAACAGCTACCTTTGTCAGTCATACCTGGCCTTTGCCTTACTTTACTTCTTTAAATTTCACTTTTTGGAAAATGAGTAGAAATTGAGTTTGCCATGCCTCAGAAACAACATGTGATCTCCACCAAAGGCCACTGAGAAACTTAGAACACATGTTTCTTAGGGTCAGGTTTCTGTCTGAGGACTGCTCTTGAGATCTTACAATCTATTTTTTTAGATCTCGCTCGCTCTCTCTTTCTCTCTCTCTCCCTCCCTCCCTCCCTCCCTCCCTCCCTCCCTCCCTCTCTCTCTCTCTCTCTCTCTCTCTCTCTCTCTCCTCTCTCTCTCTCTCTCTGTCAGCTATTGGTTATGTGACTCTGCTCTGTACTAAAAGTTCCTTGTAATTTTGGTGGCTTAGAGAATGCCTCCACTTTCCAACCAGGGCTCATCTCTATGACTTTGAAAAGAAAATAATGTCTTAAATGTTTCTAGAGTAATTTTTAGGAGCCCAAAATCTCTTACAACCACTTTCTCTCTTAAATATTTTCAGAGGTTCACTTTTTTTTTTAGGCTGCTGAAATATAATTCTATTCCTTTTTTTTAAATTTTATGTTATTTGTACTTCATTTTTACACTCCATATTCCATTCCCTGCCCTTCCCCATCCATCCTCTGACTGCTCCACATCCCACACCTCCTCCCCATCCCACCCCATATTCACATGGATGCCCCCACTCCTTACTGCACCTGACCTCTAAACTCCCTGGAACCTCCAGCCTGACAGTAGGGAAGGGAACTTATAGAGCCCACCTCCAGCAGAAAGACAGGGCATCAAGTGAGGGATGGTGTTGCCATCCCACAGTCACACCTCTGACCCATAATTGTTTCTGTCTGAAAGAATTACAGGGATGGAAATGGAAAGGAGCCTGAGGAAAAGAAAGTCCAGCGATAGGCCCAAAATGGGGCCCAGCTCAAGGGGAGGTCCCAAGGCCTGACACTATAACTGAGACTTGGGAGCACTCACAAAAAGGGACCTAGCATGTCTACCCTCTGAAAGAGGTTCACTTTTAAGACAGGAGTTGTAAGCACTCAGGAGTACCCTGTTTGAGGTTTGGGTGAGAAGGCTGTACTAGTATGCACAAAGCTTCTATCTCCATCACTTCCAAACAAACAAACAAACAAAAAGAAAAAGAAGGCTGCTACTGTCCTCTGTACCCTTACCTGGGCTCTGCTCTTCTGCTATGGTTTCTGAATACATCATAAGCCTCTGGGCTCAATGCCACTTAACAGAAATATAGTGTGAAAATTGGGTTAGATTAATCTTAATCATTATTAAATGATAGTCCATCCAAAATATCATTTCACTGTATAATTAAAATATAATAATTAGTAATGAAGTATTTTACCTTTTGTGCTCAATATTATAAATTTCATATTTTACCATTAGAACATATCACAGGCAGGCCTAAGCACACTGCACTTATGTAACTAGATTTATTATTTTATGTACTATGTTTCTAGGTCTTTGTTATTATTATCTGATATGTTTATCAAAATATTGATTATCCTAATGATTTGCCCCAAGCATCATTCTCAAAATTACATCTTGTTATTCTAATATTTTATTTTATTTATTTATTTATTTGGTTTTTCGAGACAGGGTTTCTCTGTGTAGCCCTGGCTGTCCTGGAACGCACTTTGTAGACCAGGCTGGCCTCAAACTCAGAAATCCGCCTGCCTCTGCCTCCCGGGTGCTGGGATTAAAGGCGTGTGCCACCATGCCCGGCATAATTTCTTAATCTCCTATACCCCAAGACTTAAATTTGGATATGCCTACCATTGGGTATACAGTAGAAATCCCTATCTGCAAATGGAAAATTAGACTGCAAGGCATATTAGCAATGTACTTATATGTACACTAATTAGCACTAAGCTCTAAAATGTCTTCCTAAAAGCAATGAGTGGAAACTTATCAACTTTGGTACATAGATAAGACTGGTCTTCCCTCCCTCATCCCCCTTGTTCGTTTTAAGTTTAACAAACAAGTAAGTGGCTTCTGACAAAGTGTTGCTATAATCAAGTTGTTGATATCTTGAAAAGGAAGCTTTAACAGTACAGTTTAGATTTGTAAAGAATTGCTATCCTTAAGAGATACACAATTTTAAACTTCATACAGTCTGTATTGTCTCACACTTTGGCTCCTTTTGAACGTTTTTCTCAAATGTAACAGGTTTTGGATGTGGGTTGTGAGGGTCCAGCATTCCAGATAGCAAACGTTTTAGATATTTTCCCTGTTAGAAGTCTTAATTGTGGCAGGTTATTCTCGAAGTAGGACATAGAGCTATCTTATAATATTATTCTGGCTATGTTGCCTTTTTTTGTGCCAGTTCTGGTTGATATCCTTCCCCATCTGCTAAGCTGTAGTGTTCTTCATGGCTGTGTCTTGACTAACACTAGTTGCCCTATGAAAGCATTTCAAACATGGAATTGTTGACTATATCAGATTATTCCAAAGCAAACATAAATTTCTTACACTAGTAAGATGTCAATAGCATATTGGGGAAAATAAATTTGGAGAACAATATGTAAAAATAGATTTCTGAGCCGGGCGGTGGTGGCACACGCCTTTAATCCCAGCACTTGGGAGGCAGAGACAGGCGGATTTCTGAGTTTGAGGCCAGCCTGGTCTACAAAGTAAGTTCCAGGACAGCCAAGACTATACAGAGAAACCCTGTCTCGAAAACCCCCCCCCAAAAAAAAAAATAGATTTCTGTATTGAGGGACTTCTTGTATTATCAAGAGTTGAAGGACATAAAGAATATTATCATTTTCCAGTTTATTCAACCATTGAACCATTTTATTTACTTTTCAATATTCATGAATTGTGTTTCCTAAAATAGTATATACAGTTTCAGAGAGTCTATGCTATGTGGAACACAGACTTGACCTATGCCTGTGGTGCCCCAGCACTGCTGACAGTAATGGTGGCACTATTAAAATTTAAAACTGCATATGGAAGGGAATTGGGTGAGACCAGATAAAATTGAATTTCATTTGTTCAGAAATGCACAAAAACCTGAGCAGCAGTGTTGAGAAGCCAGTTGCAGTCATTCTTTTATTCTACATATGTTTAATGAATAGACTGTGCAGAATAGACATCACTACACCAGGCTTTTGTTTGATGGGTAATATGGGGAATATTATAAAATACCAAGAACCAGAAATTCTACATTGTAACAAATAGAGTAAAAATACAGAAATATTTTATTCCCTGTAAGCTTCTTATACATGCTTTGTTTGTTTGTTTGTTTGTTTGTTTGTTTGTTTTATTGGATATTTTATTTATTTACATTTCAAATTTTCCGGTTTCCCCTCTGCAAACCCCTTATCTCATCCCCCCTTGCCCTGCTTCTGTGAGGGTGCTCCCCCACCCACTCACCCACTCCTGCCTCACCGCCCTAGCATTCCTCTACACTGGGGCATCAGGCCTTCACAGGACCAAGGGCCTTCCCTCCTATTGATGCCAGATAAGGCCCCTTCAGCTCCTTCAGTTCTTCCCCTAACTCTTCCACTGGGGTCCCTGTGCTCAGTCCAATGGTTGGCTGTGAGCCTCTGCATCTGTGTTGATCAGGGTCTGGCAGAGCCTCTCAGGAAACAGCTGTATCAGGCTCCTGTCAGCAAGTACTTCTTGGCATCCACAATACTGTCTGGGTTTGGTGTCTGCATGTGGGATGGATCCACAGGTGGGGCGGTCTCTGACTGGCCTTTCCTTCTGTCTCTGCTTCACTCTTTGTCCCTGTATTTCCTTTAGACAGGAGCAATTCTGGGTTAAAATTTTGGAGATGGGTGGGTGGCCCCATCCCCCAACTGGGGGGGGGGGGGAGTGCCTAACCTCTGGATATGGTCTCAACAGGTTCTCCCTCCCCTTTGTGGTGTATTTAAGCTAATGACATCCCTGTGGGGTCCTAGGAGGCTCTTGCTTTCCTGGCATCTAGGACTTTCTGGTTGCTAACCCCAGTTCCCTATCCCCCATTGCTACACACTTCTATTCAATCTCCTGACCCTCTGTACATCTCCTCCATCTCCTCCCATGTCTGATTTTTCCCCCTCCCCCTCTTCTCTTCCTCCCTAGTCTCTCCCACTCTCTACTTCCCTTGATTATTTTGTTCCCCTTTCTAAGTAGAACTGAAGCATCAATTCTTTGATCTTCCTTCCTCTTGAGCTTCATGTGGTCCGTGAGTTGTATTGTGCCTAATATCCACTTATCAATGAGCACATACCATGTGTGTTCTTTTGTGACTGAGTTACCTCACTCAGGATGATGTTTTTCTAGATCTATCCATTTGCCTGCGGATTTCATGAAGTCATTGTTTTTAATATCTGAGTAGTATTCCATTGTGTAAATGTACCACATTTTTTTTTTATTCGTTCTCTGTTGAGGGACATCTGGGTTGTTTCCAGTTTCTGGCTATTATAAATATGGCTGCTATGAACATAGTGGAACATGTGTCCTTACTATATGTTGGAGCATCTTCTGGGTATATGCTCAGGAATAGTATAGCTGGGTTCTCAGGTAGTAGTACTATATCCAATTTTCTGAGGTTCTGCCAGACTGATTTCCAAATGGTTGTACCGGCTTGCAATCCTATCAGCAATGGGGGAGTGTTCCTCTTTCTCCACATCCTCACCAGCATCTGTACAAGCTTTATTTTAATTATTTTGATGCTGTATTAGCTCATGGCACTTTCAACTCCTTTTTTTTTTTTTTGGCTTGTATGTTAACATTTATTCACACACTACTATAAATATCATGTGTATTAATTATCCTCATAAGACATTATAATAAAAACCCATTTTGAAATCCACTAATCTTTTCATCATTGTAGAAAAGCAGAATGTGGAGGACTTAGAATTAGATCATTCAGTCAGTGTCTTAGTCACTTAGTCTTTTGCTGTGAAGAGACACCATGACTAAGGCAACTATTAGAAATCATTTAATTGGGGCCTTGTTTACAGTTTCAGAAGTTTGGTCCATTCTCATCATGGCAGGGAGCATAGCAGCATGCAGGCAGATAGTGGAGCAGTAGCTGAGAGCTACGTCCTGATCCATAGACAAGAGAGACTCTGGTCTTGGACTAGGCTTTTGAAACTTCAAAGTCCGCCCCCAGTAACACATTACTTCTAACAAAACCGAGCCTCCTCCTCCTCCTTCTGATCCTTTCAAATAGTGCCATTCCCTGGTGACTAAGCATTCAAATATATGAGCCTGTGAGATCCATTCTTAACCAGGCCACCACAGGCAGTAAAGTGCTTGCTCAGCAAACATGAGGACACACGTGCAATCCCAAGAACCCACATAAAAATCAAAACTCTGCAATGTGTATCCTTATGGTAGCAAAACTTCCTAAAGGGGGCAGGTTAAAGACTATGTTCCACATTATAGGTACACAGAACACACATATGTTACACATTCAGTTTTAGCATGAAAGGTTTTCAGATTATTTATAGAAATAAAGAATCAAGTATGGCAGATCCTGTAATACTGACACTCGAGAGACTCAAAGCGGATTTGGATGCCAGCTTGTGTAGCATACAAAGATTCTGCTTCGATAAAACAAATAACTTTCTCCATAAGGACTAAGTTCATCTATATATTTTAAATTGGCTAAAATTCATTTTGAGTCATCAGTCCTAGACTTTTTCTAGAAAACAGCAATATTGCTTTTCTACTTGTAAATCTTTCCCCCTAAACCCAGATGTTTACCCAGGGAATGAATGAATACATACATACATACATACATACACACACACACACACACACACACACACACACACACACACACACACCCCTATACCTATGAAATTCCTATACTTTAAACATTTGTGGCATCTTTTATATTCATCCTAAAGCTTGCTTTTTAGTTTAAAAAAATTGAGAAATGTATTGAGGTTTAAATGTACAAATCTACCTCAGAGTTTTAAATTCTGGATAATACAGTTAGACCTTAGCATCTGTGATCTCTGTATACATGTATTCAACCAACTGTGGAGCAAAAATACATTAAACAAATGACATTAGATTTGTTTTTCCCCGAGTTATCATTCCTAAACAACTTTACATGCCACTAACAGCCTTTGCATAGCGTTATGTTTTGTTTGGTCTTGTAAATCGTCTAAAGGTGATTTAAAATACAGTGGAAAGAGGTTAGAAGGACAGCGTAATGACTAAGTGCACTTACTGCTCTTGCAGAGGATGCAAGCCAGTTCCCAGCACCCACATAGCGTCTCACATAACATTCATAGCTGTGGTTCCAGAGGACCTGAGACTGTTCTATTCTGTAGGTACTAAGCTTACATATGGTACTCATAACATGCATACAGGCAAAACAGACACACACCCAAAACACATAGGAAATGTGAATGGCTTATATGCAGATATAACAATTTTCTTCCATTTTGGAGGAGACTAGAGCATTTGTCAATTCTAGTGTTTGAAAGGATGGTCTAGAAATCAGTCCACCAAGGATACTGAGAAGCAACTCCGTTCCAAAATAGGCTGGTAATGACTACTCTCATTCTGATTGATTGTTTTTCTCCACCGAATGTTAGATAGTTTGTAATGCATTTGTCTTTGTGTACCTGTTTGCTTTCTGGTAGGTATTCCAAGAGCCATAAGGCTATGCTTTTAATTTTATTATATATTATTTATTATGTGTGTTGGGGTGGCACAAATGTACCACAAATGGATGGAAGTTAGAGAATAACTTGTATCATGGGTCCTGGAGATGGAACTCAGATCATCTGGCTTGTCAGCAGTTCCCTTTACTTGCTGAATTGTTTCAACAGCCTGGTTTATATATTTTAAATGTTTTCTTCTACTTGTTAATATAACAGTTATTTCCCCAAATTATTCTCCAAAATGGCTATACCAATTATACTCTGAACAGCTTATGAGAATATCATGTTGTTGTTGGTTTTTTTCTTCCTTGGTCTTGGCTATTCTAAAGATATTGAAACTAACTAAAAGTCAGCTATCAGAGGTAGGGTGTAAAAGTAACTTGTATACGTCTGTTGTAATTGTCCACTCCGAGGATTACACCTAACTTAGGCCTAGCCCTGGAAGCCTCTGTACAGTCTTACCTAGGCCTAGAATGTTTTCAGCCTCTGAGACTTGCTGCCGAATAAGCTCACCCTTTCTAGTTCTTTCTGATCACTAGCTGGCTGATTCAACTCAGCTGTTCCAACTCAAACTCTTCTCCAAGCTGACTGATTCAATCTTGCTTCTCTGCCTGTCCTGAATTGCTTTGCCTGACCTCAAACTAACTCTAGCAATCTGTTCTAATCTGGCTCCTTCTCATTCTCTTTGGCTTGTTCTATCTTTACCTGTGTCTAACTTGTTCTCTCTCTCTCTGCAACCTGTCTCCCTATCTGTCCCAGCAAAACTGCCTATTCTTTCCTCCTTTCTTTTTCTGTGGTGCTCTCTTAAGTAGACTTTTTCCTGTCTGTTCTCTTGAGAGTTGGGCATATCCTATCTGTCAGATCTTTCTCTGAATTGTCACTTTGTCTGCAACTCAATTAAACATCATTTTGAAACTTGGGTGCTTCCTTCTACAAACTAAATTTACTTTTATTGTTTGAATTAAATGTATGTGTTAAGGGCATGTCTGTATTCCAGCCAGAGGGATTAATAGAAGTGTGTGCTAAGTGCCAAGCCACACCACAACTAGAAACAGGTATTTTCAGTAAATAACATAATCTCGGGTATCACAGTGTGATCAAATAGCCACAACATTAGAGTTTCCTCCATAGACCAAACAAGAAATCACTCCATACTGTGGACCTTTTGAGTGTCTCCTCACTAACACTATCCACCTGCAGATAGCTCAGATCTCGACTGTATCATACATTGTAAGCCCCAAATTATTTTACCCTTTTTTTTTCTGCTCAATCACCTATAGATCAGGTTCTTAAATCCCACTGTTAGGGTTTACTTGCTTTGCCTCAATAGCTCATAGAACTCAAAGACATACGTTTATTACTTAGTTAAGAAGGATATTACAAAGGCTTCAGCTTGAGAGATGTGTAAGCCAAGGAACAGGAACCTCTATGACTTCCCCTGACACCCTCCTGTGTCTTCCCTGTGTTCAGCTATATAGAAACTTTTAAAACATGTTTTGGGGGTTTTGGTTTGGTTTGTTTTTGTTTTTAATAGTTTCTCTGTGTATCTCAGAGCTGTCCTGGAACTTGCTTTGTAACCAGGCTGGCCTCAAACTCAGAGATCCACCTGTCTCTGCCTCCCAAGTGCTGGGATTAAAGTCAGGAGCCACTGCACATGGCACTGCTTTGGGGTTTTTATAGAGACATCATTTCATGGGCATGATAAAGTTGGGATAGCCACATAGAAATAAGATTGTGCAGAAAAAGTCAGATCTACTTCTCAAAGACTGGAAAGGGAGACCTAGCAAAAGTATGTCCTCAAAATTAGGGCGCAGAATCCTTGGTGGGAGTCTTAACTATATATCAGAAAGGGGGTCAGAGGATTTATAGCCACCTTCAAGGAAAAAAGGTAAGGAAAGGTTAATTTTGTAAACTGCCTGGTGGAAGAGAAAAACCTGGTTTCTATGGCCTGCCTCTGGGAGGGAACTGTAAGCCAAGAAACATGGGTGAAAGCCAAATGAGTATTTCATAGACTCTCATGTAAATATACAACTTGCTTTCTTAGATGTTTTTGTTTCTTTCTGGAGGAAAATAAGTATTTGTTTTTCTGGTTGCTAGCAAGATTAATAGTTCTAGCTGTTTTCTCTGCTATCCTAACCTAAGTGATGTCACATTGTTTAGATAAATGGTAAAGCCAAACAACAAAGGAGTCCTGATATCTGAGCCTTTAGGCTGTTTCTCTCAAAAGGTTGTCTGTACCTGTGGAGACCTTAAGTCTTCAGTTTATCCAGTCAGCAACAGTCAGCCTTTATACTTCTGTAATGTTTGTAGTCAAGACATCTTCCTTCCTGAATGTCTATAAAAAACACATGATCTTCAGCAGACCACACGAGTCCAGATATAGAATATACATGACAGAGTCTGACACACAAGACATTCTGCAGAGCTTACTGGATTAGAAGGGTTAGGAGTAAATAAATTGAGTTTGCTGGCGAAAGGTCAACTATTAATTCAGACTTGGTCATGAAGAAAAGGGATAAAATTTTTCTATTTTGATTCTTACAAAGTAAACAGAAACTTCAGCTTAATGTCATGAAACATCTACCTCATTTGGTCTCATTCTCAGATCAGAATATCTGTGTAAAGGCATATAGAATGCATTTGCTATGGTTCACAAATGAACCACCTAAGGAACATGCAAGTGTTAGCTGAGTCACTGTCTCCTCCTCTATCTCATCTCTTCTCTTTCCTTCCCCTTCCCCTTCCCCTTCCCCTTCCCCTTGTGTGTGTGTGTGTGTGTGTGTGTGTGTGTGTGTGTGTGTGTGTGTGTGTGTTATGTAGTGGATGTTTAGGGGTACCATTCATGCACATTGAGGCCAGAGCAAAATATCTAGTGTATTCCTTTGTTGTTTTTTGCCTTACTCTCTTGAGATAGGGTCAGGAGAACCCTACCTGGCTGTTTTGGATAGACTACTAGCTAACTAGCCAGCTGGCTCTAAGGATCTGCCTATCTCTGCCTCTCTTGATCTTGTCTCTACCTCCTGTGTACTAGGAAGACAGGTGTGTGCCACCACACCCATCTAAATGATTACTTCAATCCCCTTCTAATATGTAGCATTTATTTGGTTCAGATATTGTCTTGTTTCCAAAGTGATAATATTGATTTATAGGTTGTTGAGGGGTTATTTTATAATTCCCCAATATGTGATCATTTCTATTTTTTGTTACAGAAGCCTTTGCACATGAGTACTGAATGTTCTCTGTATGATTTTAATTGTATTTTTCAGCTGTGTCTGATTCTTAGAAATATTTGATGTCTGCCTTAAAGAACGAATATTCTATAATTTTAGATTATGCACACTGTAGGTGACATTTCTTAACACATCTTTTTGTTGCAAAGAGATTTGCGCTAACATTTCACAACATGAGTGTGACTTCATTTTCCACTGTTATTTTCACCTTTAAGTTTTCTTTTATTGAAAAATAATTGTTTGTGATGAGGTTTTGATACGTTTGCATACTGTGAGATGACCAAATCAAGGCTAGTTAGCCTGCTCATCATATAAAATTTTTCTTCTCGGCTAGAGCATTTAAAATCTTTTCTTAGTTTTTGGAAATCTGTAATACATTTTTTACAATGATTGTTACTTGTGCTGTGTAATCTGTGACTACAATTCATTCCTTTTGTATAACTGAAACTTCTACAGTTCTCTAGCTCCCAGCCTCTAGTACCCACCATTTTATTCTTTGTTTCTGTGAATTTTAACATTTTGGTTCCCTGTAGAAGTTAGAGTATACATTAGTCTTTCTATTTATGGTTCATTTTTTCCTTGCACATTTTGATACTGTGCTGTGTGTTGTTTTCTTTCAGCAGTGTTTGTCAGAATTACTGAACCCACCAGCAGTAGTTCATGGTATAATTAGTCTGTGCAATTTCTGTAGTTTGTATTCTTAAGATAGTGGAACTCAAACTTGATCATTTTCTCTTTAAAATAGATATAGAATACATTGAGTGTATGCAACAAGAAAACTTACTTCAAATTTTAGGTTTACTTAATGGTCCTGAATAGAAAATTGAAGAGAAATTATATGGAATGATAGTGAATGATCTTATCTCTTACTTAAAATACTAACTGCTTTGGAGCATAGAGAATTATTTCTTGTCTTAACTTCCATAATATTGCTTATGATATACCTGTTTTATTTCACAGTATGAGATACATTGTATAGTCTGTGTCCTTGATAAGATTAGTCATATATTAAAGATAAAGTGGTAGAGTCGTTTGCTTTTTATTTTTAATTACATTTTATTTATTTGTGTGTGCACTTGGACATGCTATGATGAGCATGTGAAGATGAAGGACAACTTGTAGGAGTTGGTTCTCTCTACTCTGTGGATCCAGGGAGCCGTTTTGGATTATCATGCTTGTAGACAAGCACCTTCACCCACTGAGCCATTTTGCCATGTCTTTTCTATTCTTGTATTCTCTGCACTTGACAAAGGCATTCATTGGATAATTGTGATCACTAATAAATTTTTCAGGAGCTAAGTACAGCATAGTACAATGTTAAGAACAAAGATTGTGAACACTTTTAAATCTTGTACAGTCATTTTGTTAACCATAAGTTTTACTGCCTGCAGATGCTCATCTGTAATCTCAAACACTAGTATTAATTTTATTTAGACATACTACCAGTGTGTATGTATTTGTGTTTTCTATTCTTGACATTTAAAGCTATTTTTGGTTTTAAAAAATACATTACGTCAAGAACTCTCGAACGAGCAAAATTTGGCATTCAGAATAACTCAAGTTCTTTTCTCCTTCAGCTTCCAGCTGATCTTACCAAGATGCACCTCACAGACAACCCTCATCCACAGGTGACGCATGTGTCTTCTAGTCAGTCTGGCTGTAGCATTGCCAGTGACTCTGGGAGCAGCAGTTTATCCGATATCTATCAGGTAATACCTTAGGCTGGGTACTGTGCATATGGACTTTTTGATTCTGCTTATCCTCTAGATCCAACAACCTTTCACAGGAGTTTCCTAAGGCCATCAGAGAACACGGATGTTTACATTAAGATTCATAACAGTAGGAATGGTACAGTTATAAAGTAGCAATGAAAATTTTATGGTTGGGGTCATAATAATAAAGGGTCGCGGCATTAGAAAGGTTGAGAACCACTGCTCTAATTTAACTGTGAGACTCAAGTGTAAGATTTTTAGCAAAGTATGCTTAATATGTTGTCACATTCGTCAGCCTGATTATTTCTTTTATCCAGTTGAATCCATATGATAGAATGCTTGCCTTAATTAAGGGAAAAGTTTGTGGGGTTTTGTTTTTGAGAAACAGAATGTTGCCCTATAACCTAAGCTAACTTGAAATTTTCAATCTTCCTACCTCAGCCTCATGAGAGTTGGGTTACAGGCTCATCCCTGGGTTTAAAGAAAGTTTTTGAAACAACAGCTTACACTTGTGAAAGGACTGATTTTTTTCTTAATTATAATTGTAGAAGTTTTCTATAAGTAAAATTTATGAAGAAAGGTAGGGTTGCTTTTATATTATAAAACTTTTGTCCTGTGTAACCTTAGTGAAATAGAAAGTTAAATAGGGAGTGTAATTATAGACTCCTCCATTTTTAAAGCTGAACAGAAAATTCCAAACTAAATAAGGTGGTTTTTTTTTTCCCAGTGATTCTTATAATAAAAAGAGGGTTCTGAGAATCATTACAAAGTAAGAGAATTTTTGCACATCCTACTAGATTAAATTCAAATTTGGCTTGGGCCAGTACTGATTTGTTAGGTCTTCATGGTAGAGTGTGATCTTGTCTTAGTGTAGGGTGTCTAGGGCAGTTTCCTAGATGACCTGAAGCCCAGTGGTAGTAAAAAACTGGAGATGCAATATTAATGGTTGGTTTAGTTAAGAATTCAGATACTACTGGCTGGTTTATGTGTCATCTTGACACAGGTTGGAGTTATCAAAGAGAAAGGAGCTTTAGTTGGGGAAGTGCCTTCATGAGATCCAGCTGTGGAGAATTTTCTCAGTTATTGATCAAATGGGGAGGGCCCCTTGTGGGTGGTGCCATCTCTGGGCTGGTAGTCTTGGTTCTATAAGAGAGCAGGCTGAGCAAGCCAGGGGAAGCAAGCCAGTAAGTAGCATCTCTCCATGGCCTCTGCATCAGCTCCTGCTTTCTGACCTGCTTGAGTTCCAGTCCTGACTTCCTTTGGTGATGAACAACAGTGTGGAAATGTAAGGTGAATAAACTCTTTCCTCCCCAATTTTCTTGGTCATGATATTTGTGCAGGAATAGAAACACTAAGACAGATACATTTTGTGTTACTGGGATGACTAGTAGATATTTAATGTAAGCTACATGTCTAATTTAAGCTTTTCAATAGTCATCTAAAAGGAAACATAAAATCAACTTTGGTGATATGTTTTATTTATGGTATACTTAAATATTATTTTGGCATTTAAGTAATATTTCAATATTGTGCTGAGTTTTGTTGCACATACTTTGTTTAGATTTTTTTCATACTTAGTTTAGATTTACAGCCCATCTCAGTTCTGATGTCATACTTTAATGCATGCATACACACACACACACGCGCGCGCGCATGCAAAACTTCCTGTTTGCCTTTTTTACAATATTTATAACCAAAGAATTTATCCTTTCTCTTCTGTAGAAATACTGTAAGGAATTTAACAAAGAAAGTCAAAACAGTACAGTAACTCTTAGTTACCTACTCCATATCTTTAGTAATTGGTGGGGTTAGTATATTTTGCCTCTCAAAAAGGAAGTACATTCTCTGCTTCTGTGTTGTTCACAAAGGAATACTGAAGAAGGCTAATTCTAAAACAATCAAGAGGAGTGTTGTAGCTGTACTTTTCTCTCAGAATACTTGGGAATGTGTGCTTTGCTAAGAGAAACAGTAAGCAAAGATATGTTTCTGACAAAATGTAGGCACCTGATTTCACTGGGATATTCTATTTCTAAGATAGATATGAATACCTTTTTTAGGCAAGAAGCAAAGCCCTAATAGTTGTAACAGAAAGAATGCAGGGATAATGAACATATTAAATAATATGTCATTCAAGTCAGTGCTTTGCTGTGTACTCAAAGATGGGTTGTATACAACTGGTATCTCTTTCAAGATGCTGGAAGAGTGCCTGAGATCCAGCACTGATTATAGCTTCCTTGCCTACTAGTGTTAGTTGGAAGTCTTGTATTGCAAGGTCATGTCCCTCTATGTGACTACCCTTCTTGCAGACTTCCATATATCAATAGCAGTCTGCAGTTTTGTTGCCTTGTAGCTATTTTCTTTATAATTAGTCGAAATATAGGTAGACATCTTGCTGACTAACCATATTACAGAGTATTGAAGAACATACTTTATAATTCAGTTCCATGCCATCAGTTCAGCTTCCTATATCACTAATCATGTGCCTATGTTTCATGGATATTAGTGATTGTTTACATATAACAAAATTTATCCTCTTTAATATGAGAAATTAGCTTAGGGTCTGAAAGCATTTTAAGCTTGTTTGTATTCATTTCCTCTCCTGATCCCTGTCCTTACAAAAACCAATCTGTGTTCTACCTTTACTGTTTTGCATCTCCAAAATGTTGTGTTAAATAGAATCTCTATAACAAAAGGGGGGGAGGGTGCTTTGAAATTTATAAATTACTCAATAAGACAGTGGTAAGTTTTAGTAAATTTACAGAATAAACAAGTAAAAAGATACAGACATTGAAATTCTAGAAACAAAACAGTTACTCAAAAATTTAAAGCAGAAGAAAATTGTGGTAATGCTAAACCCAAAATGCAGAAGTATAAGATAAAGATCTTTTAAGAGAGGCTAGTTAAGGTAGAAATTATCAGACCCTTACTCCACTAACTTTTAAGGCAATTGCCTAGAAACAGAAACATTTTATCTTGACAAAAGCAGCTTAGAGGAAAGGGTATGTTTGCTCACAATTCCAGTTTTGCAGCACAGCATTGTGGGGAAGTCAATGCAGCAGGAACTTGAAACAGCTAGTCTAAATTCATCTCTAGTCAAGAGCAAAGAACAGTGAGTTAACGGATGCACGTGTGTGCTGGACTTCTTTCTCTACCCTTAACACAGTCTAGAATTCTGGTCGGGTCTTCTCAGCAGAATCAAGATAGCCCTCTGTAGACATTCTCATAGGTCAACCTGATATAGATAGTCCCTCATTGAAACACTTCCCAAATAATTCTAGATTACATCAAGTTGATGATTAATGTATGTGACATTCCATAAAACAAAGCAAATCAGGCCAAAAAAAGGTAAAAGTAGAGGGGTATTCTTATATGCTATGCCTTAAATGGAATAAACTTAAACAATAATTTTAAAATGTGTGTGGAACAATTAAAGGAACATCTACTAAGAGATAAATTAGAACAGAATAATAAAGTAGACCTCAAAAAATTTTAAGATTTTTAATAAGAAGCCATGTGTAGCATAAGAAATATTTAGAAAAAATTGTGTGTGTGTGTGTACATGCGTGTGCATGCCTGCGAGTGTGTATATAAAAGAGCTCAGGGAATAAAACAGAGGTAAGAAAGGTTAAACATTAGTACTGGAGCCAGGACTACCATTAGAGAGATACTTGTTAAAACTATGAATATACTATTTTGTTAGATATGAATATTGCTGATAACTGAACCAACAACTGTTAAATTACGTGGTTGTAAGTATTCCAGCTTTTGAAGGATTTCAAGTGTGAACACTGAGCACTTAACTATACAAGCAAAGTATTGTGAAATGATGCAAGTATTTTACTTTGGAGAGTTGGGGTTAGTACTATACTAGAAGCACTGTGTAGCCAAGTATGAGGCTACATACTCTTAGGCACTGCTGCCTTTTGATTTTTTTTTTTTTTTTTTTTTGGTTTAAAAACAAAAGCCTTTGGGCTTAAAGAAACAAAAACATTTTCCACTGTTTAAAAAGAAGATTACAAGTAAGGTTCCAAAGTGAATGTTTTTTATCAGATTATCTTAAATTTTAACTCAATGTATCCATTAAAATGCTAGAATGTTCTTAGAGTGTTTACATGTCTTTCAAGAATGTACAGGAGAATATGAAGTGCTTCTTTCTAGATCCTTTTTTCTATTAACTTTAGTCTTATTTAACAGCTGGACAATTGTAAAGCAATAGCTCTTGAACAAATACATTTGTCTTTTTAAAAAATTTTTTGATTTGTTTAGAACACAAAATGTGTCTCTATGTATGGGTTGTATACTTGAGTGTAGTGCTCCTGGAAGCCAGAAATGGGCATTACATTAGATCCCCTTGATCTTGACTTACTGGTTGTTCCAAGCAACTTAGGTGCCAGGAACCAAATTCAAGTCCTCTGGAAGAGTAATATATGTATGCTCTTAACTATAGTGCTGTCTCTAGGCATTTGTCTTAACTCACTCTTAAGTAATCTAAGGCACAAAGCCATTCATTCCCCCATCTGTGTGGAAAAGAAACAGACTTGTAAGAATCCCTTAACTTTCAACTCATGTTACCATGTTACCAGACTTTGGTACCATATCTCTATTAGAGCTGCTGCTTCCCCCCACCCCTTCCCCAATTAGCTTTGTTCTGCTAAATGTTCTTTAGCCACCGGTCTTTCAATTTTCTGTTAGGAATATCATCTGTTCAGTAGGGGTGTCACTCGGTGATAGATGTTACTTAAAAATGTAGATTTGCAAAAAGGAGCTGGCACAAAATTTTCCTTCAGAAAGGGCTATGATCTGGAGAGAGGAAGGATTCCCACCCCCATGACCATGGTGTATAAAGGAGGCATTATCAAGCCTTAAAATGAAAGAACATTAGACAAGAAAAAAAAAAATATCAGACCATAGGAAGCATTATAGAGCCTGCAGGGAAGAGGAGGGCATTTCTTCAGATCCTGAGCAAAGCTGTAATCAGCTATAACTCCCGTGCTGTAGAGCATGACTGGGTTCCCGAAAGTGAGGAGGGATGCGAGAGAACCTGCACTTGAAATCCAGAGAGAAGGGGAAGGGTGGGGGCGCTGATTCTTTTAGCTTCTCTGATGAACAGGGTAGACAAGCTTCATCCTGCAGCTTGAAGGCAGGCACTAGGCAGCACATAAATGCAGCTTGTAGCTGGGAGAAGTAGAAGAGCTGCACAGTGAGCTTCCTTACCAGGTCTGACCAGAGGCTGAGCTGCTCCGAGCTGTGGCCTCGTTTCTGGAAGAAAAAGGCAGCTAGAGAATTTGTGATCTGACAGTGGAGTGCTTGCCTGGTATGAACAAGGTCCTGGGGTTTAATCTGTAGTATTAATCCTAGGAAAAATACAAATACAAAAAGACACCATCTATGCCCTTGTCCAAGGCTAAGTTACCCACTACCCACATACAGTGCCATTTAATTTAAACTCCTACTTGAAACAAATTGCAAGAATGTGATGGCTTAAATAGTATTCTATTAATGAAATTTCAGTGCTTCGCTCTTACCAAACTACGAATTTCAAGCCTTTCATTTCCCACTACCATCTGCCATCTGGTTCTGTATTCCATTAGTTTCCTACAGCACTTAGAGTCTGCTTCATGGCAAGAGTACATGCTGCTGGACCCTCAGCATGCTTTTTCTTAGCTGTGTTTTTGGTGTTTTGTGTGTATTTATTATCAGAATAAATTTATGCAGATGGGAGTTTATGTTTTTACTGATCTTGTTTCTTTTGCTGAGTCAAGCACTGTGGTACTTAGAAGTAATCTAGAAAAAAATTCAAGGTGAATAATATTTGAAGTAAATACCAGTATTGGTTTCAAGGTAAATGGCAAAATATCTCTGCTAACTAAAATGTTGGTCTGTAAGGCAGAGGAGAGAAATGGACAGGGCTATCCTGGACTGCAGAATTGTGGAAGATTTCATTGCACAAAATTCTCCTCTGACCAAGAAGACAAGATGAGCTTAAAAGCTGAATGGTCCCTGAAAAGGGAACCTGGACATGATGATGCTGAAAGGAAAAGCATTGAAAATATGAAGTGCTGGCTTAACACTTAAACCTCAATTTTAAATGTGGTTTTTATAAGTTTGTATAACATTTTCATTAAACATGTGGCACCTTTTACTGTAGCTTCATGTTTAGTTGCAAACAGGAAAGAGATATTCTCTGATGGTTTATTTGGTGAAGGCCAACTCATCGTAGAGTCAGCTTGTACTCACCGCATTATATGTACAAAGTACATGTGACAGGAAAGGAAAACCAAGAGAGGTTTAATCCTTGTCCTACTAGACCCCTGTGCTTAACCTATTTATCATAATCTTTTTAATGATCTGCCTAGGGCGGGCTCAGTTTGCTAACTATCCTACAAAAGTGAGTCTCCTACCATCTCTTAATATTATCATTCTAATCCTGTGATTATTCTGCTCCTTTTAGTCGACCATTGTCCATCTCTTCCATTTGAGTCTTCATATTTACTCTCTTAACCATGCCAACCACCAGTGTTACTCTGGGCTGGTCTAGAACTCAGGGATTCAGTCTTTCATATGTTGGGATTGTAAGCGTGAGCCACCACATATAGTTAAATTTATTCATCTGTTCATTTTACAGTTAATGAGAATCCTTCTTTTTGCTTTAAAGTACATGTTGGTTACAGAATAGGATATTGTATATGAGATACTATCATAGTCCATTCAAGCTGCTGTTTCAAAAAAAAATGCCGTGCACTGGGTAGCTCACAAACAGTAGAAATTCACTTTTCATGGTTTTAGATGCTGGGAATTCCAAATTACAGTAATGACAAATTTGCTATCCTGTGAAAGATCTCTTTCTGATCTGTAGATGGCACCATCTAGCTATTTCCTCATATGGAAGAAAGGTTGGATGGGCTTCCTCTGGCCTCGTATAGTACTACCCGTGAGGCACTACCCATTCATGAGGATTCTAATAACTTGGTGAGGTTTTAGCTGCTCAGAGGCTCCACCTTCCAGCACCATCATCTTGAAGTTAAGATTTCTTTCTATTAAGAATTTTTAGGGTGTTGGAGAGATGGCTCCATGTAAGAGCACTTGTGATTTTGGCTCCTAGCTCCATATAGCAGCTCACAACCATCAATAACCCCAGTGCAGGGAATTAGATGCCCTTTTCTGACCTCTGTGGACACCAGGCACACATGCAGTTTACTTACAATACATGTAGCCAAAACATTCATATACATATAATGAAAATAGTTATAATTTTTATGGGCTGGAGAGATAGTGCAATGGTTAAGAGTACTGACTACTCTTCCAGAAATCCTGAGTCCAATTTCTAGCACCTACATGGTAGCTCACAGCCATTTTTAATGGTATGTGATTCCCTCTTCTGGTGTTCATGAAGACAGAGCACCACTCATATTCATAAATAAATGAATAACTCTTTTTTAAAAAGTTTTAGGATCTGGGGATATGCCTTGGCTAAAGGAGCCTTGGGTGGCCCTATATTTGATGCCTAGCACTGTTGAAAAGGGAGGAAGATGTATGTAGCCCAGTTAGTAGAGTGCTTACCGTTACCATTAGGTTCAACCTTAGCACTTCATAAACTGAGCATAGGAGCATATACCTATAATCCTAAATGGCAGCAGGAAGATCAGAAGTTTAAAGGCCTTCTTGGCTACAGGTCAAGGCCCATCTGGGCCACATGAAACCCTGTCTCAAAAAGGAAAAGAGGATAATGGTCCAGGCCATAGCAGCAGACTGTTACAAACCATCTTTTCTAGTCTTAAAGGAGCTCATTGTATATTCATTCTGGATTATTAACTACTTAAAAATAAAGAGGAATCCAAAGGCACTATAAATTGTGCATAAAGCAAGACTAAGTTGTCATCTGAGCCCTAATGTGAATTAACAAAGGCCAGAAGATTAATATGCTGGCCCACAGAGAAAATGTGGAAGCAGTTCTGACAGCAGGGAGGCTGTAATTGCAGATACGGCTTTCTTTCCTGCCTGTCTCTAAGGTCGTTTTGTGTCCTATGGCTTACCTGTTTTTTCTCCATTCTTCTCTGTGATCCTGTTGCTGGCACTCTTTCTCTGCCCAGTATGTTGTATTTCTGTTGCTTCATTGCTCTTTCTGGTTCTGCTTCTCTTACTCAAGAGTTCTCCTTCCCATTTCCCTGCCTCTCCTCTTCCTGTTCATTTTTAGCTTTGTTCCTATTTTTAACTCTTTGAAACTTGTATTTATGGTCACATACACACATATTTATACATCCTACTGCAGCACAAGGAACCTGCCAGTGTCTACCCCTCATAGAAAAGTGACTTTTCTACACCTTCTTTATAGATCCTCAGCTACGACTGGGGCCTCGGGAGCAACTCTATAATGGAGTTTTGTTTTTTTTATACTGACTTAATTTTATTCCAGAGTACTTCTAAATAACAGTGCCATATTATGCTGGATATTTTATACTTCCTTGGTCTTATATAGGTCTTATGTGGGTAACCACAGTTGCTATGAGTTCATGAGTACAACATGTTATATACAAAGGAAGTATTTCAGAGCACTTGTCCCCATCTTCAGGCTCTTACTGCCTTCTCTTCTGTGATGTTCCCTGAATCTTTGGGCTCAGGAAAGGAGATTAATAAGAGAATAACTGACTATGAAAGAGGGCAGAAAGCATGTAAGACCTTAGATGAAGCTGTCATAATCTCCACTACTACTCATTTTGATTGCTTATTTTATAATTATGGATTTCCTGTGCTCAACTCACTATTTACTGTAGTAACTCTTAATATTCATGCCTTTTCATTTACAGTATAGATCAGGAGCATAGTATTAAAAGTATTCTAAATGTTTTTTACTTTTGGAAAGACATTTTCATCTTCTGTGAATGGTAGTTTTTGAAGCTTCCTAGTTCTTACGATATCTAGCATTGATAAGTTTCCAAAGTTGTGGTTGAAATTTCTTTCTGTAGGCTACAGAGAGTGAAGTAGGAGATGTAGATTTAACACGCCTTCCAGAAGGACCTGTTGATTCTGAGGATGAAGAGGAGGAGGAAGAAGAGATTGATAGAACAGATCCACTGCAGGGTCGAGATCTTGTTCGGGAGTGTCTTGAAAAGGAACCCGCAGACAAAACTGATGATGATGTTGGTAAGAAATATATACATTTGAGGCCAACCAGAGCTCCACAGAAAAACCATCTTAACACAGAGGGGTGGGGGGAGAGGGAGAGGAGAGAGAGAGAAGAAATAATTCTGTTCACATAAACATTTTTAACCCTATATACAAAATAATCTGTTGCCACATAACATATTGTACCAAAACATAACTTCTAAACACAATATACATTTATTATTTCATAGTCTTTGTTCGTTGGGAATTCAGGAACAACTTAGCTAGATAATATTAGCTTAAATCTTAGTCAGAGTTTACCTGCAAACTCCAGTCACCCAAGTCTTCACTGGAGTGTGTGAAAATCTTAAGTCCAAGATGACGACTCATGAGACTTCTGGTACAAGACCTCAGTTCCATGGCATGGAGTTTTCTTTGTAGCCTGCTTATTCACCCTAACAACTTAACAATAGATCTCTGATGTGGGTAGTCCAGGGTGAGCAAGGTAGATAGATGCCCTAGTGTCTTTTGTGACTATCATTCCTTCTGCCATAATCATTACACCGTGCAAACCTGAAAGAGTATTTGTGAAGACTGTGCCTGGACATTGGCATCAAGATGTCAGATCATTGAGAGCCATTGTTGAGACTTGCTGTGAGTGTTTATAAAATAAAAATGTTGATTTCATTTTACTGATTTTTATCTTGAGGTTCATAAGACTCACTAGAGTAGTACCTCAAGTCCATGAAGTTATTTATTTATTTATTTATTTATTTATTTATTTATTTATTTATTTATTTGGTTTTTCGAGACAGAGTTTCTCTGTATAGCCCTGGCTATCCTGGAACTCACTTTGTAGACCAGGCTGGCCTCGAACTCAGAAATCTGCCTGTCTCTGCCTCCCAAGTGCTGAGATCAAAGGCGTCGCGCGCCACCACCGCCCGGCTGAAGTAATTTTTAAATCAATTTCAAATATATTTCATTTACCCTCATTTGTGCCACCCTCATTAATGTTACCCTCATTAAAATTATAAAGCTTTTTGTGTATTTCTTAATTTCTTACAGTTAGATAATATGTTTTTAATTGAAAAATTGAATCTAAAGATGGTTAAGGAACTAAGTTTACTTTGAGTCAGTTACATATTGCTACTGTTCAATTACGATATTTTTTTTTAAGATTTATTTATTATATGTAAGTACACTGTAGCTGTCTTCAGACACTCCAGAAGAGGGAGTCAGATCTCGTTACGGATGGTTGTGAGCCACCATGTGGTTGCTGGGATTTGAACTCGGAACCTTTGAAGAGTAGTCGGGTGCTCTTACCCACTGAGCCATCTCACCAGCCCCCATTTACGATTTTATCTTGGATTTTTTATTATCTTATTGCTGTTCATATTAGAAGTCAATGTTAGTGAAAATTTTAACTTTTATTAGCAATGGCCAGTATATTTTTATATATTGTCTG
The DNA here is from genome assembly GCF_000001635.26 of Mus musculus. Taxonomy (NCBI): domain Eukaryota; kingdom Metazoa; phylum Chordata; class Mammalia; order Rodentia; family Muridae; genus Mus; species Mus musculus. The sequence continues at coordinate 54,621,490 of NC_000077.6, forward strand.
CCATTATAAAGATAGAATATTGTTAAATAACCACTGTTTAGACTTGTGCTGTAAACAACCGCACAGACACTACATTTTATGAATTCCAAATACCTATGAGTATATACCTTCTTTGTATAGCTATTTTTATTGAAGTTCGTTTATCTTATTGCAGATGTGTGTGTATATTTCTCTTATTTTTATCTTTATTACTTAATGTGTTTTTAATCAAAAAATAGCCTCAAACCCATAAACATTTAGTAAAAATAGTAAATTTTTAGTAAAACTAGTTAACTAGTTGATTTAACAAATCTTGAGCTATACATCACTTTAGTTATCCCTAACTTACTGACTGATGTTACCAGTAGAATTAAGAAAAAGAAAATTCTAGCCTAAAAGTAATAGACAAAAGGGTTTTTGCAAATCTGTTAGATCAAAGTACAGCACTAAGTTGCACCACCAATCAAGTGACATCTCCAGCTAGGCAAATCAGATAGATGCTACAGCTTTGTTTGAACCTTTGTGGTTTCCTGTTTCTCTGGGTGTTTTGAATGATATCTTTCAATATACCAGTATATATATGCGACGGTAAATATACATACAGTTTATAAATTTATATGTGTACACATATAACCTACTAAATTAACTGGGTTTTTATAAAATATTTTTATTTGATAGCTCTATTGCCTGCATATACATCTGTGCATCATATGTGTGCAATGCTATGGAGGTCAGATATGGGTGTCAGGTCCTACGTTGATTAACAAGTTGAATACTGAATTAACAAAATTTGTATGTTAAAGTAAGCATCATTGATCTTTATACTGGGATTTGTGTTTTCTTACAGAACAGTTACTTGAGTTCATGCACCAGCTGCCTGCCTTTGCGAACATGACCATGTCTGTAAGGAGAGAACTCTGCTCCGTCATGGTTTTTGAAGTAGTAGAGCAGGCTGGGGCTGTTATTCTTGAAGATGGGCAAGAGGTAGGTCAGCAGATTATTAAATTAATTTCTCTAAGCTTGTATAAATTCAAGCTTTTTGGTTTAAATTATTTTGCGTGAATACTTGGTTGGGGTGATTAATTTTTGAAGAGGTTGTCTTGTTGTGGTTATTGCTTTACTCTTTTTAAATTGCTGTTTTCCTGGTGCTAGACTTTATGTAAAATCAGGATTCAATCAATAATTGAACCACTTTTAATACTAAAATTAATTAGACTCTTTTAAAGAATTCTTCATTGTCAATTTGTGTGCGTGCGTGCGTGCGTGCATACACGTATCCGTATGCGTATGCATGAGGGCAAGGTATTGATGCTGTTGCCTGCCTCCTAGTGGATATGATAAAGCTGTAGCATGATGGCTCTCAATTTTTCTAATGCTGTGACCCTTTAATACAGTTCCTCATTTTGTGGTGATGCTCAACCATAAAATTATCTCATTGACGAAGTATATATACTTCGTCACTGTAATTTTGCTACTGGTACAAATTGTAATGCAAATATCTGTTTTCCGATGGTCTCGGGCAACCCCTGTAAGAGGGTCACAACCCACAAGTTAGGAACCACTGCTGTAGTGAGACTGGGAAACACTACTGTAAGGTTGCTGAGAAGTGTTTTACCATTTTTTTTTAACATTTCTGAAATTTATTTAGAAATTCTCTGTATTCACAGTCTCTAATCTGTTCTACTTACTAGTGTCTCTCCTTAGAACGGAATAAACTCAAGAGTTATATCAAAAGATATTCATTACATATTTATAATAGAAATAACTGAGGATACCAAACTGTGGTTTAAAAACAAGCAATAGCTAACCAAATAAATACATAACCATGGGATAAAAGAGTAGTGTATCCTTAGTAGTTCTTTGTGTTGCGGGGGACTCAAACCCAAACTGTCCAAACTTGTCCAAGCATACTGGACAAGTGATGACCCACTGAGCTGTGTACTCTGCAAGCTCACATTTTTTTTTAACTACTAGAAATTCTTTCAGGGGCAGATGTCTTCTCCAGCTTTATTTGAATGTTTTGCACATCCAGTAAATAATATACACATCCCCAGGAAGTTGGAGGAGACAGATGAGGTTGGGTTTTTTTTAATCTTTAAAGACAAGATAAGGACTGGAGAGATAGCTGAGTTGGTAAAGTATTTGCCAACAAGTGTGAGGACCCGAGTTTGGTCCCTAGAAGCTGCAACAAAAGCTAGACATGATGGCATGCACCTGTAAACCTAGCATCTTGCTCCGTGCAAGATCCCTGGGGCTCATTGGTCAACCAGTCCAGTCTGTTTGGCAAGCCTAAGGCCAACAAGACCCTTTCTAAAAGAATCACATAGATGGTATCTGCAGAAAGACAGCCAAGGTTGTCCTCTAGCCTCCAAATGAGTATGTTCACATATATACATATGTGTACCTGCAGCCACATGTACACAAGCAAAAATAAACCAAGTTGGACAGCACCTGAGGTTGGCCTCTTATCACCACATGCACGCACTTGTCTACCTACATATACAAACACATATACTCAAGCAGAATAATCTCAATATTCAAAAGCTTAAAATAATATACAAATGCAGCCAATAAATAAAAGCTGTTTAGACAGTAGGATTTTAATGAGCTTTTCTTTTCTACGAGTTTTTATGTTCCCTGAGTCTCGTTAGCAAAAATGTATTGTCTGGTTGGACAAGGTGCACACCTTTAATCCCAGTACTAAGGAAAACAAGCAAATAGTTCTCTATGTGTTAGAGGCTAGCCTGGACTATTTTAGCAAGTTCCAGGATACCCATAACTACATAGAGAACTTGTCTCAAAAAACCAAACACATTAACAAAAAAATGTATCATCTGTCAACTTCCTACCAGATATTTCTGTAAGCAGGAATATGGTGGTTGGGAAAACACACAGCCCCATTCTCTGTAGTTTATATAATCTATAAATTCTATCTATAAATCCTACTGTATTCTTATAATCAGTAACAAAAAAAGGACTTTATAAAGGTCTTTTTGTTACCTAGTTACTACTCAGGATGCATCAGAAATGTTGAAAGTTTAATCTAATGTGGAGGAATGGCTATTAAAGAATAAATGATCTTTCACTAATACACAGAAGACTTTTAAAAATACAGCTGTGGGGGCTGGAGAGATGGCTCACCAGTCAAGAGCATCTACTGTACTTCTTGAGTACCTGGGTTCAATTCCCAGCACCTACATGGCAGCTTACAGCTGTCTGTAACTCCAGTTCCAGGGGACCTGACACCCTCACATAGACCCAAATGTGGGCAAAACACCAGTGTATATAAAAACAAATAAATCTTAAAAAACAATAATACAGCTTTGGGCTGAATAGGTGGCAGTTTCAGGGGATCCAACAGTCATACACATGATACACTTAAATCCATAGAGGTAAAGCATTCATACACATAAACTAAAATAAATCTTTAAAATTAGAAATGTGTACATGCATACATGTCATCTCCCCGGCCACCAATATGGCTCTGTGGGTAAAGGAACTTGCCACTAAGCCTAACCTCTCTTTCAATTCATGGTACTCACATAGCAGGAGAGAAACAATTCCTACTTTTTATCCTTCAGCCTTCACACAAACATTGTAGCAACATGTTTCAGCACACACCAAAAATAAATCTCCCTCACGATTTCATATAAATGAAGAATTGTTTTTATTATTAGCACAAATTTATAACATAATATATATATATATAGAGAGAGAATTTGTTAGCTGTGTATTAAAATTCAGGCTTTGCTAGTTTTTATCATTAGAACGATTATATGTTGGACACTGTTCTAAGTATTTGGTCTTTATTAAGTTGGCCATCTCCTTTAGGAGTTCTGTATTACTTTTAAAAAAACAAAAACAATTGTTTAGGAATAAACTGAGGCCTGGGGACATTATATAACTTGGTGAAAATCACTGTGCTGCTCAGTGGCAGGGCCTGGATTTTAGGAATTTGTGCTCCTAATAGATGGCTTAGCAGTTGAGAGCCCTGGGTCTTCTTATCGGAGATAGGGAACACCTCTCAATTGTCTGTAAGTCCAGTTTTTGGGAGTATGAAGCACTTATCTGGAGACCTAGGGCACACATATTGTGCATATACATATACTCATGCACATAAAATAAATTGTCTTTAAAGTAAGAATTATTCTCTTAAACACTACAGTATTTTGCCTTAGAGAAAGTGGCCGATTATGAAATTCCTTTGGTGACTAAAAGAAGAAAGTGAAAGAAACCAGTAGTTTTGTATAGACAAGACATAGGATATTGTTGAATAATTACTGAATAATAGAGCCAGGTCTCATTTTACATGTTTTTTTTTTTATTGTTGTTCAAAGTTAACTTATAACTATCCTTTTAAAAAGATTATAACACCTTTCTTTTCCTCTATAGCTTGACTCATGGTATGTCATTTTAAATGGCACTGTAGAAATTAGTCATCCAGATGGGAAAATAGAAAATCTCTTCATGGGAAATAGTTTTGGGATTGTCCCCACGCTGGATAAGCAGCACATGCATGGAGCTGTCAGGACCAAAGTCGATGATTGTCAGGTACGCCTGCTCTGCTCGGTGCTCTCTCTCCTTAGTGATGAAAATGGCGGAGCTGCTTTTCTCTCTCTTGCTCAAAATTAAACAGCATTAGTTGAGAATTAGGATTTTCTATAGCCTGCAGTTAACAAGAGAAAGTAGATTTTATATTTTTCTCAAATTTTGTTGACTTGAGCAAAGTATAAATTTTTAAGAGAATGTTTCAAATAAATGTTGGTTTGTTTGAGCATTCAAACTCTTATTATCCAGTTCAGGCTGTTTTCAAAAAAGGAAGGAAATAGGAACTTGTGAGTTGTTTGTTTCTAACTTACTCCTGCTTCATGATTTCTTTGCATAGTGTCTGTTTGAGAGAAGTGGATGTTCACTTCTCCTTTTAGAGCAGAATTCAGAAGATTCCACTTTGGTCTCTGTGTGAATTGTTTACCTTGATTTTTGTTTAGAGTTAACAAAATTGAATGAGAAAGAGCTTATGCCGCTTGATTTCTTGCCGTTGTGCTCTGCCTTGGTGCATAGTGATGTGTTTATGTACTATAGGTTCCTTAACTGTCCCCATGTTATTCTTGGACAGTTTGTCTGCATAGCTCAACAAGACTATTGGAGAATTTTAAATCATGTGGAAAAAAATACTCACAAAGTTGAGGAAGAGGGAGAGATTGTCATGGTACATGAGCACCGTGAGCTAGACCGGAGCGGAACCAGGAAAGGACACATTGTAATCAAGGTGGGTGTTTTTACTTTTTGTTCTAGAAACTGCATTCAGATCTTTCATCTTGCTTTAAAAATAGGCTTTAGACCACTTTTATGAGTAATGTAAAATTCTTCACTAGCTTGTTGATGTCTAATTGTTTCTTACACATCTGAATGATAAGGGGTAATTATTGCCATTTAGTATCCAAATTGATATAATATTATTTTAGATTATACTGATCAAATCTTATTTTTTTACATATGTAAGACCTTGATAGTGGGTGTTAGCAAGAAGAAAGCAAGCAATTTTAGTGGGGAGACAGGAAAAGGAAATTTAAAGACTAGCCACAAACACACAGAGTCCACAGTGAAGGTGCAGAGCTCTTGTTAGCTTGAAATGAGCTGTGGCTTCTCTGAACCTTTCTTTAAATTGAAAACGGAAGAGATACAGGAAGTGAAGTTATGACTGAGTGAGGAAAATCTGGAGTTTTAGTATTATTACACTCAACACAGCAATCTCTGTATTTCCTTCTCTGTATCTCCAATATTCTTTGTCATTCCAGTCTCTATGAAGACCCCCTAGATATAAAGTAAGTCAAGTATAATTGAAACTAAAATACACGTTTCTCTTTTTAAGCTAGCCTTATTTGCAAAATATGTCATTATTAATTGGCAGATGGACAACTTAATAGCATAGAGAGGAAATACAAGTGATGCCATGTCAGTTTTTTCCTGGGAATTGAATTCTTAGAACTGTCTCTTAGTATAAGTTTTGTGTGCAGAAAAGGTGAGTATGGCTGGGTATGGTGGTTACACACCTGAATCATTCCCACACTAAGATAGAAGCAAGAGAATCCTGAGTCCAAGAGTAGCTTCAGCTGTATAAAGCAAGTTCAAGGCCATACTCAGCTATATGAAATTGTCCCCCCCACCCCCAAAAAAAGAGAAAAGAAAGGAAAACATAAATAGAATACATAGACTAATTCATATTATCATTTTGTCTTTGGCAAAGACCCCTGTATTTTAATAATTTAAAACTTATAGAAAAGTTTAAGAAATAAAGTAGGGAGATGGCTCAGTTTAGTTAGGGCTTATCAGACAAATGCAAATATAGGGACCTGAGTCTGTCAGAACTCATATAAAAAAAAAATCTGGGCACATTGATGTGTGCCTGTAATTGGAGCAGTGGGGAAGCAGAGGTGACCAGCCAGCCAGCTGAATTCATGAGTTAGGGGTTTGGGCTGAGACTCTGTCTTAAAACATAGTGGAGAATATTTGAGTAAGATATCCAAAATTGACCTTTGGCCCACACATACCCATGTACACATGAACAATAAGAAGTTTCAAGAATAATACAGACAGCTCTAAGTTGCATCGGCCCCTTTTACATCAGTCTTCTTTTGAATTGTTTGAGATAGTTTACAAATACAATGTCTCACCATTCCTAAAGCAAAAGTTTTCTTACATAAACACCATAGAGTTCTCCAATAATGGAAGGACACATTGTTAAGATAATACAGTCAATTTGAGGTCCCTAGTAAATTCTCACTAGTGGTTCCAGTAATTTATTTCTTGTCTGGATTCTCATCTAAGAACGTAGTTGTATTTCATTGTTGTGCCACTTTGGACCACTCCAGTTGCCTGATCTTCTTTTGTTATTCATATCCCCAGCAGACTTAAAGAATCTTATATCCTGTCACATTTACCCATGGCCAAACTACACTCATGTTTTCCATAAAGGAATATCACTATGATTAACACTGCTCTGTGTGTTTGGTGCAGTGTTGACACTTTCCTCTAGGGAAGCTAATATGATGACCTACGTCCATATGCGAGGATCTTTTTTTCTGTGACGTCACCATTTATGACACTTCATAATTGATGAGTATCTGATGAAGAGATGTTCTGAGATGACTCAGCATACTGCCTCTAGTTTGTGGATAGTAACAACTAAGTCCCACCTGTTTTTTATTATTATTTTATTTTTTATTATTCCTGTTGAAAACACTGTTTTACTAATCCTATACTTTCTCTGTCATTCTTTATGTTTGATATGGCCTTGGTGTCGCACTCCCTTGCCATCAGTATTATCCAGATGCTATACAGGTTGACTCATTTGTATTCTTCTGAAATGCCCTCATCATTCTTTGACAATCAGTAAGGATTATCATGAACTTCTTTTTTGTTCCTACTCTGGAATCAGCCATTTCTCCAGAAAGTTCTTGATCTTTCCAGTAGAGAATAGCATTTATAAACCAGGATCTGGAAATTTACTATATTGTATATTTGTGGCCCCTCATGAGTCAGAGCTAGAAAAACAGGTATTTATGTTATCAATGTACTTCTACAGCTGTCTCTGTTTGCATTCTGCAACCATGAGATTATATGCTATTTAACAGGTCTAAAACTATGCTACAGGCTTAGTCTAATGTTTTATTTACATATGTATTTATTTTCTTGCTTATTTGCTGATTTTAACCAGTCTCTACCTTGCTAGAATAACAGTGCCAGCCATGTCTTATGCCTTTCTCCAAGTGAAAAGCATCCAGAGTGTGATTCTCTCCAAGTGTCAAACTTCTTGGTTGTTAGGGTAGACATTGGAGACATACTTTCCCATAATAATGTCCTCAAATTTTTGAATGTATAGCCCAGACTCTGTAGGAACTTTTATCTACCAGTTTAGACAAACAGAATAGTGTTCTTCCTTTAAAGTTGACCAGTTACCACACTCACTGTGTATACCCTAAGACCACATATAAGTTTCCTAGACCATGATTGGCATAAATAACAAACCCATTTTGATAATCTTAGACTTAGTATTTTTGAGAGTAAGACACGCAGAGGAGTAACTTATAGTCTCTATGCCATACGTTATTTATATGACATCTTTCTTACTCCTGAATACCTTCAGGGAATGTGATTTATATACCTTGTTAACATTGAGTGCCCTTGGGGAATAAAAACTCTGAGCATTGTCAGAATTAATGTATGTTTACTATAGAGATGTTGGGATTATTTGTATGGTTGTAACAAATTAGAGTTTGAACTTGAGGGCCATCATTAGATTATTTAATTTTATATTAGTGTTTTGCTTGTGTGTGTGTGTCTATGCATCATATATGTGTCATCTACAGAGATCAGAAAAGGGTATTGAATCCCCTGAAATTGGAATTAGAGATGGTGAGCTACCATGTGAGTGCTAGGAACCAAGCCAAGTGCTCTTCATCACTGCATCATCTCTCCAGCCCCACAGTTGCTTTCTATATCTAACTGAATATTTGTTTTCTTTTTACGTATATTCTGTTTACCCCCTTTTGTAAAGGTAACAGAGCAGGATTGCAAAGGCAGTATAGTTGGTAAAGTGCTTACCTTGCAAACATGATGAATTTGATCCTCAGAACTTAGGAGGTTGGAGAGATGGGTCAGTTGGTAAAGTGTTTGCTGTGCAAGTGCAAGACTCTTACTTCCGTTTTCTTTTAAAAGGCTAGTATGATGACAAGCAACTGTAATTCTTACATTGAGGGGGGCAAAAACAAGGGTCCCTGGGGCTTACTAGCCAGTTTGTAAACCCCAACAAAATTTTTTCTCCAAAACAAAAGTGTGTGTGTGTGTGTGTGTGTGTGTGTGTGTGTGTGTGTGTGTGTGTATACATACATACAGACATATAGTAAAGAGCATTTGAGGAAGACACTGATGTAATTCTCTGGCCTAAGCCTCACCCTGCAAACCCATGATGGCTCATGCTTGTAAGACTCCCAGGCCAGTGAGACTCTTACCTCAAAAAATAAAGGAAAGTTCTTGAGGAACAATACTCAGGGTTGTCCTCTGGCCTCCACATGACACATACACCAAAGAAATGATTAATTAGAAGACCTGCAAAGTCTAATAAATTTTTAACATTGATTCAGAAACTCAATAGGAAATGTGTGTGTGAGTGTGTATGTGTGTGTGTAAGTGTGTGTGTGTGCACACACACACACATGCACTCACATGCATATGTGAATTTTGAGGTAGACAAGCATTTAAAATCCTGAATGTACAAACAATACAGGATTTATTTAGTCATTTCACATACAGCAAAGCAGGAAGACTAGAAGAGTAAATACTTGTATATTATGCCTGTAGCCTGGGATAGAAGAATTAATTTGGATTTAAAGTGGAAGAAAGCTTACTTGCTTGCTTTCTTATTTCTGTTTGTTTCCTTTGCCTTGGGCAGTCATTACATGCCATATTGTAGCAGAAGTAGTAGTAACAGCCCATACAAGGAATAAGTCAGTACATTTCCTAGGTCCTATGATGGTGAGATACCAGTAGAAAGTACAGCTGAACACATGCTATTGGGGACTTACCCCTCTACCATTATCTCAACTCTAAGCCTCTGGTCGCTACTAAATTACAATCTAAAGTCTACATAAGGAGAATGATGGGAAATAATGTGACACCTTGAGTTTTGTTTTTTCTTAATCTTTCCTTTCCTTTGATTTTTAGGCAACACCTGAGCGTCTCATCATGCATTTGATAGAAGAACATTCTATTGTGGACCCAACATACATAGAAGATTTCCTCTTAACTTACAGGACATTTCTTGAAACTCCTTTGGATGTTGGGATCAAGCTTTTGGAATGGTTTAAGATTGACAACCTAAGGGATAAGGTTGGTTTATAAATATAAAACAACTAACTTTAACCTTTAAATTTTATTAAGGACACTTTTGCACTTAATAGATAAAGTGGAGGTTTTGTTGTTTTTGTGGAAAAAATAAGTTTACCTAAATAATTTAGTGAGTTGGTGTAGATATGTGTTTGGTCATTTTACTAACGAAAGAGCCTTGAGAAGAAAAGTGGATCTAAGCCACAGAAATCAGAAACTGAGGTAAGACAGTGATACAGCTAGTTATAAACTCATGAACCATAGTAGTAGTTTGTGCAGATGGACCAAGCATGAAGCTGGTTAGTGAGTTTTAAGTAATATTCCACAAATAAACTTTTCAAGAAGATGAGTTGTTTGTAAGTCTCAGGATAAGACCATCCAAGCTTTTCTGAGTTAGAGACTCTATAATCATCTAAAAAGTTTGTCAGCACTTAGTTTCTTTCCCATAATGTATGGGAAATGTGTCTTTGGGTTATTTTTTTTTCCACTGAGCATTGTTTGCTATTTTTTATTGATGACTTTAGCCTATTTTATGGGACATCTATACATTTAATGGAAAGACAACTCATCATATTGCTTGGAAATAAATTGTTTTCAGAAAGTAAAAGTGGGGTCATAATTTCCTGGTATGCCCTCCTGAATTGCATGTTAGAGATAATAACTCATATGTGAGAAAACTGTGAATGTTATTATTTAGGAGACTAAACTGTCCAAAACTAAAGCCTTTCCTAACCCCTTACTACCACCCATGTTTCAGAATTGGGTACAAGTACATTAGCCCTGGAGAAAATAAAGGTGTACTTATGAAAAGAACGAAAAGAAAACATTATTTAGAAATAGCTAGATATATTTATGTAAAAGTATAAATTGGACCCTTTCCTACACCATATACAAAAATCCATTCAAAAGAGATCATCAGCGACATAAACAAAGGAACCAACATTAGTAGCTGGATGAGGACACACATGCCTACAGTTCACTACCCAGCTGATGTAAGCCCAGTGTTGCAGGTTTGAGACCAGCAGTATGACTCAGTGGGTAAAGATACGTGGTGCACAATCCAAACAGCTCCACAACACACATACAGGTGAAAAGGGAGAACCAGCTCCACAGAGTTGTCCTCTGACCTTAATACGTACCACAGCACATGTACCCCACACACGGATCATGAACATACACAGTAGTGATAATTGTAAACATTTTTAAAAACCAAAACTATAATGCCCTTAGACTAATTGACTTTATTTATGCAGATATAGCACCCAAAGCACAAGCAAAAAGAAAAAAGACCAGATAAGCAGAACTTCCGATATTAAAAACTTTTTTCCGTATCAAAAAGCTCTATCAAGACATCTAAGATAGGGAGATGGCTCAGTGATGAAAACAATTTGCTGGACAAGGATGAGGATGGGAGTCTGGATCCCCAGAACCCATACAAATGCCAGGTAGTTAAGTATTACAGCCAACTTAAAACCTAAGCCTCAAAAGCTGGAGATGGGGCCTCCCAGTTCAAGCTAGCTTGCAAGACTAGTCATATCAGCAAGAGCTGGGTTTGATTGAGAGACCCTGACTTAGTGAATAAGGAAGAAAAGTGATAGATAGAAGATGATTCCCAACATCAACCTCCAACCTGCACATCTATACCCCGTACACATAGGTGAAAATGGAACAGGCAAAAAATTGCATAAAAGAACATACAAATTATAAATCACAGATGTGATAAGGACCTACTAACCAGAATAAAGAACTCTTTAAACTGAAGGACAGAAAGACAAGCAACATGACTGAAAAATGAACAAATGACTGGAATAAATACCTCTCTGAAGAAGATTCATAAATGGTTCACAAGCCTATGAAGATGTTTATTCTCATTGCACATATGAAGTGCACTCAAAACCAAATGAGTGTACCACTTTTCACCTACTAAGATGGCTTTTTTAATAGGAGAAAGTGAAAACTCTTGGCTATAAGGACTAGACACATACACAGTATTGAAGATGGTAATATAAACTGTTGTACTGTAGAAAACAATTTAGCAGTTCTCTAAAAGACTGAACACAGAGCAGACACATAACCCAAAAATTCTTCTGCTAGGTATGTACCTAAAGAAAGAAAGTGGGTTTGCAAGCAAAAACTTAGACACAATGTTCATTGCACGATTGATAATAGTTAGAAAGTGGCAACAACCCAAAATCATCAGGGATAAATAAATCATGTATGGCAGTAAAATAAATATGCATGGAATTGAAGCGCTAAGTGAAAAAAAGTCATAAATGACTACATGTTACATGAGTCTATGTATATGAAATATCTGAAGTAGGAAAAATCCACAGAGACAGGAAAGCATATCAGCATTAACTTTCAGGGGCAAAAGGGTACAGAATGAGACCACACTAATTAATGAATATGGATTCTTCTTTTGAAGTAATAAAGCAGTGGTTCTCAGCCATCCTAGTACTGGGACCCTTTAGTACAGTTCTTCATGTTGTGGTGGCCCCAACCATCACATTATTTCACATTATACATATATCCGTAACTGTCATTTTGCTGCACTTAAGAATCGTAATGTAAATGTTTTTGGAGGTAGAGAGTTGCCAAAGGGGCCATGACCTACGAGTTGAGAACAGCTGTGATAAAGAATGTTCTAGAGCTTCATATAATGAGTGTGTGACATTGTTGGATATACTAAATGCCAGTGATGTGTGTGCTTTAGACTGCTTAAAATGGTGACATTATGAATATTCTGTCACAAATTTTAGAGTGTGAATCATTACGGACTTTATTAGGCGCAGTATTCAAATCCACTTATATTTGTTAGCTAAAACTGTGTGTCAGCAGGTCCATGTACCACAGGAGCATCCTCTTGCTCCCTGCATTATATTTTGAGACAAGGTCTCAAGCTGGACTAGAAGCCACCAGCTGGCAGCTCCTTGGATTTTCCTATCTCCATCTCTCAGCACTGGACTTTCAGGTGTGTGCCACCACATTCACACATCTGAATTTAGATCCTTATGCTTGCACAGCAAGCACTTTACACACTGAGCCCTCTCTTCTAGCCCCGTCTTCCTTGAATTCTTTTTTTTTTTTTTATTTAACCTATGGAACAAAGTAAACTTAACATTTTGCAAACTTGACTATTTAGTGTCAAGTTTGAGTATTTAGTGACTTTTTTTAGATATGTTTTTCTTCAAAATTTTGGTCAAGTACATTTTTAACACTTTTAGTGTTTGAAATGACTGCCTGCACTTGTGTTTAATACACTGTGAAATACACATCTTAGTTTGTGTCTTCTTGCTGAACCAAAGGAAACATGCTGAGATTAAACCGCCTCTCTTGTTAGAACAAAAGAAGCTCAAGAGTAGCCAGAAGATAATGCATAACCATGTGCTTTCTCCTGTTTCCGCAGGTGACACGGATTGTACTCTTATGGGTAAATAATCATTTTAATGATTTTGAAGGTGATCCTGCTATGACTCAATTTCTAGAAGAATTTGAAAGAAATTTGGAAGATACAGTAAGGCTCAAAAGAATTTGTTTTTATAATTCAGCATTCTCCCTACCCCTCAGCAAGAACAGCAACTCAGAACACGTTCTGTCTTCTCCCGTGTCTGTTGTAGCATGAGAATGTCTCACCAAAATAAAATTTAAAAAATGTTCCTTTTATGCTCATTATTGTTTTGGAACTTGCCTCTTGTTACAGTGTTCACTTGGACAGGTTACCAAAGCTTTATGCCTTAGATCTCTGTAGAAAATGGTAATCGCCAATTTGGGGAGATTGTGAGGACTACAGTGAGGTAAAAGCTGAAAGCAGACTGCCACAGAGAAAGCACTCAGGAGTGTAGTTCCCAGAGCAAGTGGGTTGAGCACAGAAGGAACAGAGTGGCAGCTCTGGTCCCTTTTTACCCTCAGCTCCTGCAGACTTTCCTGTAGCATGTCTGCTCTGTGCGGAATAGGAAGCATGGGCAGAGATTGGGGAACTTGACTGATGGACCATAGAGGCACACTAACATCTGTAGCTCTTACAGTGCCGATGCGTGGCTATTTAAAGGACACTGGAAAGACGTTGGAAATCAGGTTGAGTCATGGATTGCCCCCATCCCTATTCATTGAAATCTCCCTCTCAAAGATACTATGTATAAGTGTAGAATTTGATCATGATCACTGCCCTGGAAGTAAAAACTATAGCTTTTTATTAGAGCCATAGCATGTTCACAAACACATTACATTACCTGTTTGAGAATCATTGAATATTATTAAACTAGGGATAGAACTTCAAGTTAGAAAGTTACTGAGTTTAAAAAAGAGTTACATATTTTTTGAAGAGGTAGAAACTTGGATGTGTCTGAATATTAGGTAATAGGAAGTTTTTTTTAAATAGAATTTTAGAAGATCCTGTTTTGTATAACAGCCAGGAGGTATACAAGATAATACACTAAACTCAGAAGATTCGGGTAACTTTTCATTATCAAAAAGTCTTTTAAAACCCTGTTGAAATGTTATTGAATGCTCTAGGGTGGGAGTACTCTCTCATCTTGTCTACCTCACTCACAAGTTCTGTAGTTTGTAGGTTTGGGTTCTAATGCTAACCATTGAAGAATATTTTAAAGCCTGTAAGAATAGGTACATACATGTATACTTTCGTCTTTTCTGCTTCATAGAAAATGAATGGTCACCTCAGGTTATTGAATATTGCCTGTGCTGCAAAGGCTAAGTGGAGGCAAGTTGTACTGCAGAAGGCGTCCCGTGAGTCCCCGCTGCACTTCTGCCTTACTGGGGGCAGTGAGAAGGGATTTGGAGTCTTTGTTGAAGAAGTAGAATCTGGTAGCAAAGCTGCTGACGCAGGACTGAAAAGGGGTGATCAGGTAAGTAAATAATCCCACACTTAAATAAGAACATTGATAAATAATCTGTTACTTTTGTCTCTTTTGGGGAGGGTAGTTTTGAGAGTAAGAGAGTGTGTCTGTATCAGAGACAACTTAGAGTGTTTTCCTTAGGAGCTGCCTACTTTGTTTTTCCTTGACAGCTTCAGTGGCCTGGAACTTACCGATTGGCTAGGGTATCTGCTCAGCAAGCTCCAGGGATCCACATGTCTCTACCTTCCCAGCACCAGGAAATCAGGTCCTCACTTTTCCAACCAAGCTATCTCTCCATCCCGAGTTTTAATGTGTAAATAGGGTTTATTTTCAGAATATTTATCATATATTCATTGCTTTTGATGGGAAATTTTATAGTCATATGGTTGAAACCATGTATTCTACAGGGCTCAGTCAGTATAACCACCTTTGAATGGCCCTCCCTATTTCCTAAGGATTATGAAATTTATCCTTGGCAAGTTTAGAACATTCCAGAAAGATGTTCATGAATTAGCACCCTTACAAGTGTGATGGAATAGATGCTTCATAGTGCTTCCAGTGTAAGTGACTGAAGATTAAGTGATATCAAATTAACTAATGTCCATATAGTCCCACAGCTTCATTTATAAGCAGAGTGAACTAGATGAAAAAACAGGAAAAACTGAGATATGTGAAGAATTGGGTGATAGCTCACTGGTTTGTTTGCATTTTGGTTGTTGTTGTTGTTCTTTTTCGTTTTTGGTTTCTAGGTAGGGTCTCACTATGTCCTTGATATCAATATATAGTAGACCAGGCTGCCCTTTAACACACAGAGCTCCTCTGCCTCCGTACTGGGCATGTGCCAGTGTAATGTGCCATTATACCTGGTTGGCTTACTCTTTTTAGGGATTAAGTAGCTATTGTACAACCTAATTAATAATGTAATATACTGCATCTTATGTATAAAGTGTAACACCCAAGCTCACTTCAGTAATTTTAATTTTATTAATATAAACAAGAAAGTCTGAGAACCTGTTCTGATTTTTTTTTTTTTGGTTGTTTTATTTTCAAGTACTGGAAATCAGATCACAGCTTTCCAATGTGAGACAAACACTTTACGACTAACTTACATCTTTGTCCCAGGAATCCGTATTTTTTTTAAAAACTCTGTAGATGATTTTCACGTACACCAGAGTCATTTTCTTGCTGATCTTCAGTTCATATACAGAGTGGCCAGCATTTGGCAATGTCTAAAAATAGACATGTGCCCTCTTTCATTTTGTTTCTGTTAGGACTTTGTTGTTGTTTGGTTTAGTTTGTTGATAGTGTGCTAGGTGAGCACTTCCCTGTATTTTCAACCCCTAAAAATATTGTTTGGGTATCAAAACCTAGAGACTGTTGCTGGCGCATAGTGAATAGAGGCCACTAGACAGCCTACACTGCCCTGAATGTGGGAAACTGGTGGGTGGGGTATGGGGAAACCGTGGTAGGCCAGGCGTAGTAATGTACACCTTTAGTCCCAGCACGTGAATGCAAAAGCAGATGGACCTGAGTTCAGGCCAGCCAGGGCTAATCACACAGTAAGACTGTCTGGGTGGGCGTGGGGGAATAGTAATAATCCTTTGATTTCTTTAAGGGAGTTTTTTAATCTGTCCCTTTCCTCAGTCTACTCATTAAAAATATCTAACAACCAGTATTGGAGAATTAGTATATTTATTATGATTTTTAAAGTATTTTATCATAAAACATTTAAAGATATCATTTCTCACAGTAGGTGGGAAGACAATGAAATCCAAAATTTATATTCCCAACATGAAATATGTCCTGGTTTTGCTTCTTCCATTCTTTCCCATGATCACCTCTAGTGTGTCTAGATCATTCAGCTCTATTATTTCTCATTTTACAGACATATCTGTATATATTTGAAGATGTCATGTTTAATGTGTTACAAAGGTCCATGGTAACAGTGATTTTACTCCTAAGAACATTGAAGTTGCAGAAAAACATCCTATTATATTGTTGCCCAGTGGAAGTCAGAAGCTGGCCTTTTTTCCTACTGTTGACTCATACACATCTTTATTCTTTGTCCTGAGATTCAGCATTGTTGAGAATTGTTACAATGGAGATATCGTTAGTGCCAGGGCGTTTTGGTATATAGATATGGGTTATTTGGGTTTGCTTTGTTTTGTTTGCTACAGAGTCTCACAGTGTAACCCTGGCTGACCTGGAACTCACTCTTTAGACCAGGCTGGCCTCAAACTCAGAGATCTACCTGTCTCTTCCTCTCGAACACTGGAATTAAAGGTGTTAGGCAGTGGGCCTAACGTGCCTTTTTAGAATTCTGACTTTTGCTTCTATTGATGTGTCTTTTCCTAATATATGGTTTGTATTCTCTTCTACTTTGGGAATTTCTGTGTCACTTCTGAAGTCTGTCCTTTGCTGTTTGTTTGCTGAAGAATTTCTGCTCATTAAGATTTTTATCTTTTTCTTTGCCCTGGGGATTTGCTTCCCCCACCCACCCACCTGTCCATCCATCCATCCATCCATCCAGTAAACAATTTGTGTGGTAATGGGGTATAACCAAATTAAAGAATCCTTCTGTGAAGAAGCAGTTTCTCACCTGAAGGAAAAATATCACGGTAGTGTTGCTTTTGGCTGGCTGCTTGATTGTTTTTATTGAAAAAAAGAAAAAAAATAGGAAATATTTAGAATCCTAATCTGTTTTTCCCCCTTAAGACAGAGCCTGACTATTTAGCTCTGTACTTTCAATCCTCCTGCCTTAGTATTGGGATTATAGGCATGCAGTTATATTCAATATGAGCATGCTGCTTTTAAATTAATTGAATTAATACATTGGGATGCACTAAATACCACTTTAGACTATTTGATTATAATCTGCATAAACATACATAAGTAGTGTCTTTCGAACTAGACATGATTAAATTTTTTCTTTACTTATAAATTATCATATATGTATTTGTGTGTGTTCTCATTCACACACACAAGTCATGATGTATGTGTGGATGCCTGAGAAGTCAATTCTCTCTTTTCACCGTGTGGATCCTGGGGATCAAATTCAAGCTTGGTGGCAAGCACCTTTAACCACTCAGCCATCTCCCCAGTCCCTGTTTTATTTTTCCCCTCCCCCTCTTTTTTTAGGTTTATTTTATGTGTATGTATAAGTTTTTGTGTGAATGCCTGTGAATTGTATGCTTGCCCGGAGCCAGCAGAGATCAGAACAAAGTGTTGGAGTTATGGATGAGTGTGAGGCACCGTGGGCGTGGAAACTGAACCTGCATTTTCTGTAAGAACAGTTCTTGCTCTGGACTGCTAGGCCAGATCCTTTAGGATCCTAAAGAAAATAACCTTTTAAAATACATATAGTGCAAGATTTAGAAATTAAGCAGTACAGGGGGAAATGATAGTCCAGTTTCTGATCATTATTCACATATGGTGTGATTTATTCAAGTTCTAGTTCAGTTTTTCTACTCTGAAGCTCTTAAGATTATAAATGCTACTAATAATTATTTTTGTCTTAATTTGTATTTCTAAAATATTTTCAAGGTAATGGAAGTCAATGGACAAAACTTTGAGAATATTACACTTGCTAAAGCCCTTGAAATTTTGAGAAATAATACTCATCTTGCACTTACTGTGAAGACCAACATTTTTGGTAAGTTTTGTTGTAAAAGCTACTGGGGGTAAGGTTTTGTTTTATTTTGTGTAATAGAAAAATTAAAAGGCATTTCAGTGAGGTAGATGATATAAAATATAAACTTTGTTGTGAAACTGCTAAGATTATTAGGATTTTATAATCTATAATTTTTATATTATCTAAATTCCATGGAAAGAGTAGTAATCCTAAGGAAATGGAGATACAGCTTCAGTCCTGTGTAAAGTATCTCTTGAGTTCCTGTTGTGTACTGTGCAGGACAGAGTACAATAATAAAACCTAAATAATAAAACCTTAATAAAGCTTAGACGTCATAAGCAGGATTTTTCTACTTCTGACCTACAAACCTAGCTTTCTACAGTGAATCAAATGTCAGATTAGTTGTTTCATCAAATAAATTGAGTGAAACATTGAAATATATAAATGAGATTTCTAAACAGCATGTCCTTCCTTTCTATGTAGAAGCATTTATAGTAACTACACTGTGTTCTTCAGTTCTGTGGTATGAGGGGCTGGGCCTAGGGCTGCTCAAGTGCCTTATAGCTGAACTACATCTGTACCATACATTGTTTGTTTTTCGCATTGTTCTTGTAATTTTTAAGATTCGTTGTCATTTACTTTAGACATTTTTATGATTTATTATCATTTGCTTTAGACTCTATTGAATTTTGGCTAAAATCATGAGAATGAAAGTCAAAAATCGAGAATAGCAACTTAAAAACCAAAGACCACTCGGGAGTTTTTACAAGACAGGGAAAGAAAATCCCTTTAGGTTGGTTAGATTGCAATCAAAATAACAGTAGAGTCATAGTAATATGCCTTTTAGATGGAAATGGAGTGCTTGGGGTTTTAGGGCAAACTGAAATGTCTGTCTTGGTGCTGAAGAGATGGCTCATTGGTTAAAAGCACTTGCTAGTCTTCCAGAGGACCTGAGTTCTGTTTCCATCACCCACAGCAGATAATATCCATCTGCAACTGCAGGTTCAAGGAATCTGATGCCCTCTTCTGAACTCTGTAGGTTCATGCACACACATGTCAGACGCTCACATGTGCACATAAGTAAAAACTAAATCTCATTTTTACTGTCATTTTCACATGCTTTCGTCTCATCTTGCTGAAGACCCTACAAGATGGGAAAAAAATATCTGTCAGTTCTTCTAACAGAATATAAAGATCTCAAAAAGCTAGTATGATGGAGGCAGGAGAATTAGGACTCCAAGGCTAGCCTGAGATACGTAAGACCCTATCTCCAAAATATAAGACAAGTAAGAAGGAAGGAAAGACTTGGAGGCTGAAGCGGAATTGGAAGGTCAAGGCCTGACTGAGATATACAATGAAATGCTGTCTTAAAAAAAAAAATGAATGAAAAAGTAATCTTATATTTTTTTAATGAGCAAATTATCTAAAAAGAGGAAGCAGACATGGTCAACAAGTATTTGAGAAAGTACTCAATATTATTAACCTTCAGAAAACTGTAAACCTCGACCACAGTCATCTTCTGTCTTAAGTGACTTTAAACAAAGAAGGAAAGAATAGAGCAGATGTTGATGATAAGGCTGTGTGGGAAAGGCACTCTTACACATTTTTTTTTTTTTTTTTTTTTTTTGGTTTTTTGAGACAGGGTTTTTCTGTGTAGCCCAGGCTATCCTGGAGCTCACTCTGTAGACCAGGCTGGCCTCGAACTCAGAAATTCACCTGCCTCTGCCTCCCAAGTGCTGGGATTAAAGGCGTGTGCCGCCACTGCCCGACTCTCTTACACGCTTGGTGGCTGCGTAGCTTAGCATGACTGCGGTGGAGAAGACAAGTTCCTCATGCAGCTAAACAGTGCTTGTGCACGCCTCCTTAGTGCACAGCCCCAAGTCATGACGTCAGAAAATCTCAGCAATGCCTGCGTACGGCTGTCCTCACAAATGACTAAAATGAGGAGTCAGCCTGAGGCCCATTAATAGGTAAAAGGGTGATATGTAATATTCAGGAGTATTAAGCCACAACAGAAGTCGAATCCTGACACCTGGCCAAAGTGGATGGAACTGGAAGACATTACGCTAAACTACTCAGTCTGGCACACAAAGACCAGTGTGGGATGTTCTCTCCTCTGTGGCAGCAAGAGCAGCGTTGACCAGAAATCAGGCTAAAGATTACTAGAGACTAAGAAAGGGATGGGGGAGAGTGCAAACATGGACAAATGGTGGTTGGGGATATGGTGATAATGAATGTTACATCAGTGCATAGCATAATATCCTGATCTCCATAAATATGTACAGGCATTTTTTTTTTTTTTTATCAACCCCAGTGGAGTGACACATGCATGTAATCCCAGCACTTGGGAGGCTGAGGCAGGAAAACTGAGAGTTCAACAAGCCAGGCTGTAAAACAAAATCCTGTGTCAAAACAAAAGAAAAGTAAGAGAGGAAAGAGAAGTGAAGGAAGGAAAAGAACAAAGAAAAGCAGCCCCTGGGCCAGGCTATAGCTCAGTCACAGCAGAGCTAGCTGTATGAGACTAGGCAGTCTCATTGTGTAGTACATGATTTTCACACATGCTAGCAGCCTACCTGTTTCCTCTCAGTTTTTCCCCAGTGACATCATCTTATCACTTTGGGGATCGAGCAGATGATTTTAAAATGTGTATTAGCCTGAGAAAGTGACGATTGTTATCCTTAAAATGTGTTGGTATAAAACTTTTTGACAAGAGCCGGGCATGGTGGCGCACGCCTTTAATCCCAGCACTCGGGAGGCAGAGGCAGGCGGATTTCTGAGTTCCAGGACAGCCAGGGCTACACAGAGAAACCCTGTCTAAAAAAAACACTTTTTGATGAAGAGATGGAAAATGATGAGTTTGTTTATTTCCACAGTGTTCAAAGAATTGCTCAGTAGGACTGAACAAGAGAAATCTGGTGTTCCTCATATTCCCAAAATTGCTGAAAAAAAAAGTAATCGCCATTCAATTCAAGATGTCCCAGGGGATATGGAGCAGGCACCACAGGAGAAAGGAAATAAGAAAATTAAAGCAAATACCGTTTCAGGTGGAAGAAACAAAATCAGGAAAATTTTGGATAAAACACGATTTAGTATCTTGCCTCCAAAACTATTTAGGTAGGTAATACCAATATACCATGTGGGGATTTTAATGTTTATTGTAGGAAAGAGAGCTGAGTCATATTTGTTTTTATTCATCATAAAATCTTCAAACACATGAGTAAAATCAAAATTCTCCACATTATCTCTGTAGACTTAGCACTGTCGGGTGGCTTCTAGTGTTGTGAATGCTAGAGAAGATTGTTTCATGTGATTTGTTTTTCTATCTTGGGTCCAGTTTCAATTTACTGAATCTGTAAATTTGGACATCTTAAATCTTGGGATACATTCATTGCTAGTAATGTTTTTGGTTTTGAATATTTTTATTGCTGGTATTATTTACTTTCTCCTGAATTCTAATAGTGAAGTTTTTGATATTTGGGTTTTTAGAGATCATCTTTCTGTATGTTTTGTCAGGAACTAAAGAGCTTCTGCCATAGCCTTCAGACTTCTGGGCATATATTCACCATGCCCAGTTTATACCTATTTTTTGCTTCACACATGAGATATCTCCAAAGGTCTTTGTATGCAAATGGAAGTCTGTAAAATGATTGTTGAATCATTGTGCTGAAGTGTCATGGTTAAGAATAACTCCAATTTCTAAGCCATTTACAAAATACTACGCAAGTACAGTACATAAAGCAAAGGTGGTATTCAGTACTTGGTGAATCAATTAAGACAGTGAATTCGTCACTAACAAAAAGATGTATCCAGGAAAAACACATATGCAGTCTTCTGTTTTCATCAGTATTAAAAAAAATCACAAGCTAGAAAAATGGCTCAGTAGGTAGAGTCCTGGCCACTCAGGCATGCTGACCTAAGTTCAGACCCCACACCCACATTATAATAAGCTAGGTACACGAGCTAGTACCTGTAATTTCAGCTGGGGGGGGGGGCAAGGATGAGCGGATCCCTGAGACTTCCTAGCCATCCAGTCTTGTAGCATTGGTAAGCTCTGCTTCCAGAGATTTTCTGTCACCTGTCTGAAAAAAATAAAATGTGGACATTAAGGAAGAGAGCTGATGCCACCCACTGGCCCCCTACACACATGGACACACACAAGCACATGTATGTCCCCATCACACACATCTATCTCAGAGATAAGGAAATATTCTTTACAAGTTCTTACTTCTAGCTGGGGAGACAAATTTTCTCTTCAATTAATTAATTAATTAACTTGAGACTTAAATGTGATGGCTCTATTCTAATTCCGCTCTAGAGCTCATTGCTCATTCATTTCTGAGTCACTGCTTTCATTGAGGTGGGAAGGTTATAAAAACCACAACTTTAAAAGAGCCAAAATATTTACAGTTGTACATATCAGCAACCTCTGACACCAGTAGAGGCTGGGTGAAGAGACTGTTAGAGGGATAGCCTACACTAAAAGGTTGAGGAGTGTTTGAAGTCACTGTGGAAAAGGAGAAGAACCTAGGGGCCAGAAAGCAGAAAATAGTTCACGTGGAGCGTTCCTTAGCAGGTAATTTCTTCAGATCTGTTTCCAGAAACCCTGATGGCTTGGTGTGGAGTATGTACATCATTGCAACTGGTGGTATAGTTATGTCATGTATTATCTAAAACTAGAGAATGTTACAATTGTGGCTCATTATAGACCCTTTCTGATCAGCTAAACCAATGGCATTATGCATATTCTTTGGAGAGTGGAAATAGGTTACTAGGCATGGACACTAGGTTCATAGCAGGAAACAGAAATTGCTGTCACCAGGAGCAGCCAGTTGAGTATTTCCCATATGATAATTTTGAATTGGTACCAAGGAAAAAAGATCTACTAGAAATGGGTTTGTTTAAATTCAGGATGTATTTTTATTGAATTTTTTCTTTGTTGAGTTTTTTGCTTTGTGCTACACCTCTCTTGTATGTATGCAGTAGAATATGTCAATCATTTCAGTCACTAAAAGCCTAAAAGATAAGATTCCTACAGATTTCTGAGGCCAGTTTGTGAGAATTAGTTTTTCATTTTTATCTGTTAAACTAGCTGCTCAGTATTTTTGAGAATGTATTATTTTGACACCATTTTAAATGAATTTGGATAAGTTTTTCTTGCAGTTCTTGGGGGGTCTTCCCCATGTAAGGCAAGTAATCTGCCATTGAACCAGATTACTAGTTCTTGGCTTTTTTTTTTTTTTTTTTGAAACAGGGTCTTCCTAAGTAGTTGCAGCTGGCATTGAATTCACTGTGTAGCCATAGCTGGTTTCAAACTCTTTAAAGGGCTGAACTCTTGCTTCTACTTCTTCCCAAGAGCTAGAAGCACAGGTATGCGTCACCCACAGCAAGTAAATGATTTTTCTTCTTTCATTTTTTTTTTCATTTTGCAAAGACTGCAAATAGGAAATGGAATAAGACTATAAACACCCAAAGTCTTCTCCCAGTGATGAACTTCCTCTAGCAAGGCTACACTGTCCAAGCTTCCCTACATAGCACCACCAACTTGGAAACAAGTGTTCAAATATTTGAATCTATAGGGGACATACTCATTCAAACCACTACAGAGATTCACCCTTTCAGACAAACTCCTGAGAATTATTTATAAGGGAAAAACAACACTGTGATATCAGTAGATAATAGGCAGAGAACATGAGTTCGGATGATACATATAGATGTTTATCCAAGGGTACACACCCTTTCTATAGACCTCGTCATGATGGTGATCTTGATGATCATCACCATGATGGTGTCCTCAAGCTCCTGTGACCAAATAAGTGATCCTCCTGCTTCAGCCTCACAAGAGCTAGAAATACGCCACAAGTCCAAGTATGAGTTTGTTTAGCTAAATGGTATGTTAGACGTGAAAGTACAAGAAGGACAAATGTTCAGATGTCTGTTTGGGTTTTGTTTTTGTCTTTGTTTTTGTTTTTTATAAGGCACAAGTAAGTTTTCCCCTTTTTTCCCGTGTTATCTTCCAACTTTCCTACTATAAAATATTTCAATTCTTTTCATTGAAATTAAAAATTAAGTAATTTTGCCAGGTGGTAGTGGTACACACACACACCTTTAATCCCAGCATTCACAAGGCAGAAACAGGCAGATCTCTGAGTTCGAGGCCAGCCTGGTCTAGAGTGGGTTCTAGGACAGCCAGGACTAGACAGATAAACCCACTCTCAAGAAACCAAAATAAAATATTAATTTTAATTCTGTAATTTTTGAGTATCTCCTATGTGCCAAAACTCCTTAGCTGAAGCATGGAAGACAGATGGTACTTCTCCCACATACCCTCTTAAGAACAGGGCAGCTTTTACAGTATTGGTGTGAGCGGGAAGAAAAGAATGTTTTCTTTTTTCTTAATGTGTCTACTTTAGATTAAAGTAGACAATTCTTAAATCTCAAACAATTATGTACTTTTTTGTGTGGGTGGTTTGTTTTTTGTTTTTTTTTTTCCGAGACAGGGTTTCTCTGTGTAGCCCTGGCTGTTCTGGAACTCACTCTGTAGACCAGGCTGGCCTCAGAAATCCGCCTGCCTCTGCCTCTGCCTCCCAAGTGCTGGGATTAAAGGTGTGCACCACCACTGCCCGGCCAATTATGTACTTTTAAAGTGGAAAATAGTCCTTAAAATTAAAATGAAGGCTGGAGAGATGGCTCAGAGATTAAGAGCACCAATTGTTCTTCCAGAGGTCCTGAGTTAATTCCTAGCAACCACACGGTGGCTCACAACCATCTGTAATGAGATCTGATGCCCTCTTCTGGTATGCTGGTGTACATGCAGATAGAGCGCTCATATACATACATAAAATAAATAAATATTTAAAATTCTTTAAAATCAAAATGAAAATGATGATCTGGATACATCTGTAAATTATGACATAAAATTACGGTTTTCATTAACCTGAGACTATTTCACAGTTCAAGAAATCAAATTTCCCTTTTAAAAAAAAAATCACTCAGCTTTAATTCTTTCTTTACTCACAGTTGCCCAGCTAACATCACTGTATCTTCCTAGAAACACCATGCTTTGTTCTGTGCATCAAGAACTATTTTTCTCTCCAAATACGAGTATTTTTTTGTTTGCTTTTAATGTTGGAATTATTTTGTGGCCTCTTTGGTTTCATAATGAAACTAATACTTTTATTTCAAGCATATTAAATGTTAGGGAACTAATTATTGAGGAATTTTTCAAAAATATCTTGTTTCTGTTACTGCATCACCTCTCAGGAGACTGTTTTGGTAAGAAATGACATGATTATTTTCAAATAGGCTTATCAGTTCAACTTTAAGCATGGATTTTTTTGCAAATTAATTACTTCATTCCTGTCATAGCTTGAATTGTGCATGACAGAGTTTTCATGCCTACATGCTTACACCCTAATTGCCATGAATTTATAGCCTACTTAATAATGAGTATAGCTAGATAGCATTGTGTGTGTTGATTATTAAAAAGCAGAATCAATGTTAAGTGGCACGTTAAGTGATAGCAAATAATAAGAACTTTTAATAATCCGTGGACTTTACCTCTATAGTGAATTGCTTTTAACAAAATAATCTGACCTAGGGCTGGGAACATAACTTAATAGACAGAGTGCTTGCCCAACATCTGAAAGGCTTTGTCCTTGATCCCAAGCACCTTAGAATACCAACACTTTGGAGGTGGCTGCAAGAGGATCAGGCATGCAAGGTCATTCCCGATATATGGAATGTTGAAGGGCAAGGCTATATGAGACCCTGTGCAAAAAGCAATTCTACTTTTAGTTTATTTTGTTAGTTGAGAGTAGATCATGTCTTTAAAGATTTGTCTCCTTGGATTTAGTGACCTGACCTTATGGATCAAAAAATTGGTGTGTTTGTTTCCAGAAGTCAACTAGAGAAAGACGTACTATTCAAAAATAGATCTTTACACTTTTTGTGATTTAAATACTCAGCAGCAATTCTTTTCTCCTCTTAACTAATCTTAAAATGTTTAATTGTGACAGCAGCAACCAACTTGTAGAGAGCTAGTTTAGGGTAAGCAAGAATTGCTCACCAAACAAAGCCTTTCTTTTCATAAGAGAAAATTGATGTTTCTCCTTGAAGGTAAATGTTATTTGTATCAGTTGCATTGTTGTGCCTCTACTTCTCAGTGTCAAGTTAAAGTAAATGACCCTCTTCTGTGGGTTTGAATTGTTCGTTTGGTAAAAGGACTTGACTCCCTTCATAAAGACAAAAGTACTACTTTTCATCTAGTTGAGCTCACACAGTCTTTGTAGTAGCCCTTCAGCCAGTGGCCAGCTAGAGAAGGAATCCATCCAAGCCAACCTTATCAGTAGTACGTCTGCAGTCGCAGTAACTTCTTTCCATGCCACACCTTCATGCCTTCCTGACTGTGCAGGCCTCTCTTGTCTGGCCGTCCTTCTGATCTTACTAATAACTGTCCATTATTCTCCATCTTGCTTCATTTCATAGTCTGCCTATATCCCATATTTTGCCTTAATATATTCTAAATATATTCCATATCACTCATCTTTTAGGTTGTAGTTTAATCTTTTCCATAATAATAGGTAAGTGCTCGGTGATGCCGCTATATAACAAAAACAAAACATAAGGCTGTGCTGAGTAAAATTTAGATGGGAATAGATACTAAGGAAAACATTTCAACACTGGCCAGTTTAGGGAAAGAACGCTTACTTGGTCATCGGTGATCTTAAAATTCTATACAACAGTTTTACTTTATAATTTAACTAATATTTGGAAAACACACAAAGTTTAACTGAAAGTGTTTATATTTTTCCTTACAGTGGCTTTAGAGTAACCTGTGTGACAGTTCTGAATATTTTAAAGGAAGAGTATCTTGTCCTAGATAATGGGGTTTTAGTTAATATGTGGTTTTGAAACCTTAAAAGAGAACTAACTGTTACTGACTTAAAATATCTTGTGATTATCATGTGCTTGGAGGGGACACTTCCTGTGGTGTGGCCATGAATAGCTTCATAAATATATTTGAAATTTGAGACTAGCAAATTTTAAGCAGTCCCTAAACTTTCAGTTTTTCTGTACTAAAATCAGAGGAAGCAAATTTGTTATTTGTGATATAGTAGAATTACTTAATTTCATTTTAATGTAAATTTCAAAAACATTTCATTGCTGTCTCTTTATTATAAGCACCATTTTTGTTTACTGAGATGTTTTAATCTAACTGATGTTTTAATCATCACACTGAATTGATTTTGTTATTGTTGATTAAGCCTTTGTACATAGGAAGTCAAATTGTTTGCTATGTCAGTACCTTCAAATACTTGAAAGTAATATATGCCTTTCTTTTGAAGTGACGGAGGCCTGAGTCAATCACAAGATGACAGCATTGTGGGAACCAGGCACTGTAGGCACAGCCTGGCTATAATGCCAATTCCCGGAACACTTTCATCCAGCAGCCCAGATCTCTTACAGCCTACCACTAGCATGTTGGACTTTTCCAATCCTTCAGGTAATGTTCCCATGTAACTCATACGACTCAATAACTTGAGCCTTGTACAACAAATACTGGGTTAAACTATAGTTTTTACCTCTGTTTTTTTACTTCATGCAAAGAGCTAGTGGGAAAATTGTCTCAAAAAAAAAAAAAAAAAAAAAACCTATGCAGAAGTGGTTTCCTTCTTCAGAATTGAAACTTAACAATAAAAGAGTCTCAGTGGTATTTTTCAAAAATTGCTGAGAGATGGAATGAAAACAGACTGTGAAAAGAATTAATGCAAATTGTCTTCATACCTCTAAATATTAAAACGTCTTAGTAATTTTCTTAGGAGCA
The DNA here is from genome assembly GCF_000001635.26 of Mus musculus. Classification (NCBI taxonomy): domain Eukaryota; kingdom Metazoa; phylum Chordata; class Mammalia; order Rodentia; family Muridae; genus Mus; species Mus musculus. Next base: position 54,649,661 of record NC_000077.6, read on the forward strand.
CTGATTTTTTTTTCCCTCAGCATGTGATGCTAAAGTTGTTTTTGTTTATTTGTTTGTTTGTTTTGTTGATTCGGGGTTGGTCAAGAGCTGTTCCCAGAGTATAGCATTGTTTTCATTGCTAATGATTTTCAGGATGGAACATCAAGTTGCTTTCTACATGTATTGGTGCCCAGAGGCATAAAATGTCACATAACTGTATGATCTAAAATTTCATTATAAAGAAATGATTATATACCCATCACTTGAAAAGATGTGAAATGTTTTTTCAAGAAAAGACAAAATTAAACCTGAGTAAGTAATTGAATCCAAGCTAGAGATGGGGAAAAGGATTCCTCGGAGTGTTTGTGATTCAACTGAGGTTTCAGTTGTGATGCGCAGAGGAAGGGAGCTCATTCACATACAGGTCAGTGCCAGGAAGCACATACAGGGTGTTAGTACAGTGTGTCTCTTCCTACAGAGACTTAAATACAGACAGACTCTTAACACAGTAGAAAACAGTTACTGAAGACTGTGCTGTGCACTATTTCTTGTGGTTTTTATAACAACCTAAAACTCCAGGCTTTAACAATACAAGTGAAAGTAGTTGTATACATTGTTCTCTTCTGTTCCCAACTGAGGCCAGAGTCATGACACTCGCAAAGCTGATGCTTGCTGCTGTACGTCTGTCTTTCTGGAGGACTGCCAAATGTAGAGCAAACGTTTTAGGGAATCATAACTTTGCTTAAGTTCTAGCAGTTGCTGTATTAGTGAAGTTTTGTCATCATACAGAAATCACGAATAAATGCAAAACTAGTTGCTAGTACATAAGATGAAATATTTGCTTCAGAAAGAGTGAGCACTAAAGTGTCACAGAGGCAGGAGAACAGCAGGCTGGGTTCATTTCTGTGCCAGGTTGAGGTGTTTCAGGGATGAATCTTCTCTCTAGCTACCTGTTGACCTGTTGCTTCGCTGTTTCTTGAAAGTGGCATGTGCTTTGAGACTCCTGAAGATTTTCTCCTTATGTACAGTGAGCTTGTTTCTTACTCTTCCGTGTTACTCTCTAGTGCCCAGATCCCTCTGCTGAAAGCAACACATTGTCCTGTCTTCCTATGTCCGTGTTGTAGAATCAAAATCTGTTCCTCTGTGTGTATGTGGTCTACAGTGGTATATTTCTTACACTCCATAGAATATTCACAATCTTAAATATGCATGTTTTTTACTAAGGCGATTATTTAGAAAGGGCACATGGTTTTATGGGTTTATTGATTTTTATGGCTGTATTGATGTCCTAAGCATTTATAGATGTTGGGGATGAAGACCCAAGTTTAAGAAAGCACTTGCCACCAAATCTGACAGAGTTTGCTCCCTAGACCCCATGTTTTAGGAGCAAGCTGACTCCTGTGTGCCATCTTCTGACCTTCCTGTGCATGCATACAGACAAAAATAATGAGTAAATAATTAGAAAGTGATGCTGAAGGAATAAAAGACTTCAGTGAAAGAAGAGAGAGAAGTGGTAAAAGAAAGATAAAGATAGGGTAGCAAAAATAAAAGATGTTTAAATGGTTAAAATTAAGGCAGTTGTACTGTGGAACTGAGTCAGCCCTTAGGAACAGGTACTTCTCAAATTGCTCTCATACTGGCTTCACAGTTCTGTCATTGAGAATATCTCAAGAGGACTCAGAGATGCATTTTTAAATCTGCTTGGAGAAAGTCCCATGCAGGTGAGATTCCACGGTGTGCACGTGGTAGTGATAAAGCTGGACACACCTGTTAGAGACACTTTATTTTTAAGACCCCCAGATGTACAGCTTTGTGAAAGATGCATCAAACATGATATCAGGCTGTTTTGGAAAAAGTTATTACCAGTTCCAAATTCAGCTTCTTACATTTAACAGTAGTACTAGAATTTGCTTTGTGCATAAACCCTTGATTGCAGTGTCATTAGCCAGCATTGACTGGTGTTTGTCAGTCGAGCTCAGCTATGTTGAGTCTGCACGTGTAAAGTTCTTACCAGATCAAAGTTGCAATGCAGGCAAAGCTATAGAATTATTGATACTTTGATTTGATTGCTGACTTTTTATAATTTTGCTTTATTTTCGCTGCCTACAGCTGTTGGTTTTTACTGTAAGTATCTTGGTATTCTTTTGTCTTTTGTGTGTAGTTTGTTATTTTCAAAAAGAATATATGATAGTGAACTCAATGAAATAGGAAGCAGAATTCCACTCATGAGGTAGTACTCTTGTACTGGTGTGAAGCCTTTTAGTTATTTTTCTTGACTACATATGTTTTTGTTTTCATACAGAGTCAGAATATACATGCCACTTTACAACTTATGAAAAGTTTTTTGAAATTTTTTTTCTTACTCTGTGTGTGTGTGTGTGTGTGTGTGTGTGTGTGTGATGGTAAATGTGTCATGGAATGCTTGTGAAAGTATTTTTTTTAATCTAGCATAAATTGAAGCTTAAAGAATTCAGAGTATGAAACTAGGAATTTAGCTCGGTTGTTAGAGTGCTCACTTAACATATAAAAGACCTGAAGCTTTCGTAGGTGTCATGGTGGCACAGGCTTGTAACCCCAGCAGTTATTTGGTTATCTGAAGTTCAAGAGGATCATCCTTGACTGCATGGCAAGTGTGAGGCCAGCCTGGGCTAAATTCACTGTGACAAAATGACGTTGGATTCTGATCCCCTCCACCCTGAGTTTACATACTCTTTTTGCTTGCTTTTTCATTTAGTAGCATAACTCCCCTCTCCCCTTCTATGTATCTATCTGATGTAGCAAACTTAATTCTGCATTCAAAATCTTTAGTGATTTTTTTAATTGTAGATATCATACACTTTTTAAAGTAAAACTTTATAGAGAGTGGTTAAATACAAATGTCTCCATCCCTAGGATTTTGCAATGAATACTTTATTTAGATCTCACAAATTTCATTAATGCAAAATGTGTGTTCCAATCCCCTTGATCCAAATGAGATGTTACACTCTCACTCACCATCTTATTTAACAAAGTACCTTAATATATCTGGATGTAATGTTCTACCAACATTATTTAAAAATATGGTAAAATTCGTTTAACTAGTCCCCAACCATAGAAATTTGTATTTTGCTAAGTCTTTGTATTTATAGATTCCCACGTTTTATATTTGTATATTATCACATTTTGAACTTGGTCTATACTAAGTGCCTAAAAGTAAGTAAAATGCTCACTATTTACCATTGATAGAATAGGATAAGTGTGACAATTCTTGATCTCTTCTGCTCTCCGTCACCTAGGAGGCATGTTTGTATATTGCACATGCCTGGTCACTTCATGGGCCATCCTACTTCTCTGTTACTGTCTATCCCTGAACCACTTCCCACTCTCTGGAATATTAGTTACCTCCTCAGGTCAGAGGCTGGTCCTTCACCATGTGTTTTCATCACCTGGAACACTGGGTACAAAGGTGCTTCCTAAATATCAGTTCAGCAAAGAAAAACTTAAAGACAAAGTAAACTTTATTTCTTAAAGATCTTTCTAAAAACATGAAAAAATATCTCATTCTTAGTGTAGTCATGGTCAGTACATCTTTAAAGGTTTTGCTTTGATACAGGATCTCTCTATCCCAGGCTGTCCTGGAACGTGATATAACCAGGCCACCCTCAGTCAGACCCGCCTGCCTCTGCTTTCCACGTCCTGGGATTAAAGGCGTGCACCACCAGGCCCAACTCCTTAAAGTATTTTTTTTTTTACACATACTGAATCAGAGTTAGCACTCTAGAGGCTGGAGCAATGCTCAGCAGGTACAAGCACTGGGTACGTCTTTAGTCAGTTCCACGAGATGTGGTACTGCTCAAATGACCACATCTCATATATGCAGACAGTCAAGCACACACACAAGTGAATAAATAAATAAATCTTTAAGAGTAAATTAAGGGCACATAGGGTGCCTTTAATCCCATCAGATAGAAGACAGGTGGATCTCTGTGAGTTTGAGGCCACCGTGGTCTACAAAGTAAGTTCCACGACAGCCAGGTATATCACATAGAGAAACCCTGTCTCACAAAACAAAAGAGTATAGAAAAATGATCAGGCATAGTGGCACGAGCCTTTAATTCCAGCACTTAAGGCAGAGGCTGGCGGATCTCTGTGAATTTGAGGACAGGAAGGGATAAACAGAAACCTGCTTGGAAAGAAGGAAAAGAAGGAAAGGAGGGAGGGAGGGAGAGAGAAATTAAATCTGAGGGCTGATGAGATAGCTCAGCAGGCAAGGCATACTACTAAGCCTGCCCACCTGAATTCTGTTCCTGGGATCCACATGGTAGAAGATCAACTCCCACATTTTGTCCTCTGACTTCCACATAAGTGCTGTGGCATGAGTATGCCACTCACACCCACATACCAGTCACACAAAATAAATAAATGCAAATACACACACATACAAATATATACATATATATCATAAATCTCTGGGCAAATGAATACTGTGTACTTCCAAGACCTTTTAGAAACATGTTTTTCTGGGACTACAATGATAGCTTAGTGGGAGAACTCTTGCCTGGTGTACATATATATGTATTAAAAGAATACATACATACATACATATGTATTAAAAGAATACATACATACATACATACGCATGCACACACGCATGCATACACACACACACACACATATATATATCCAAAAATAAACCAAACCTGCTTTTATTTTAATGGAATTTTTGTGTATGCATGTTTGTTTCATAACTAGAATTCTAGGTGATTATACAATTCTTTCCTTTTGATTCTTTTGAATCTGTCATGAGCCAAATATTTTGTTTGGCCCTGTATATTATTCTTCATCTGGCAGTGTGTTTATAAATAATGTACGTATAGTGGTTCTAAAATAGATTCTAAAATACTCTTACTGGTGCCAGTGAAGAGAAATTGTTTTCTCCTGACCTCAGTGTTTTCCAGGTTGGTTCTCATTGCATTGCACGTTCATCTGGGTTTCTGTTGTGCTGCCTTTGGATGATCCCATTTACAGAGTTCTTCTAGAAGCACCTCTTTTTTTTTTTTTTTTTAATACTTGACTTTGTGTTATGTGTCTATGGAACAATTTGTCTTTTACCTGAGGAACAAATGGCTTTAGAACGTTCAGCTTTTTAGCCTGTTCAAAATACACAACTCTGTGTTTCTTCCCAGGTGTTAGAACAGCAAAGAAAGAGAGTGGAGTTGTGCAAATCCCTATCCTGTCTGTGAATCTATCCTTCTAAAGCTGCTAATAAAGGCATTGATGTTTTGCCATGTTCTCAAGGTCAGCCAGAACCACTTGCTGAGGCTTAGCCTCCAAAGTTCTATCAGAGAGATCCACTTCTAGAGCCTAAGATCCAGTCCATGAAAAGTGCAGAGACAATACAAGTAACACAAGTACTGTTTGGTTCCTTTTTAAAGAGTAAAAGTGCATGGTGAAATCCGTTCACCCACTTTTCTTCTCCTGACAACCAAACTTCGACCTGCTTACAGTAATTTCTAGTTCTAGGCAGAGAAGCATGCCTAATTTGGGTGGAGTATAAAACTACCTTGTAACTCAGGGAATAATGGTGCTATTAGCTGCAACTCAGAAACTCATTCATTGGCAAGAAATATGAGCAAGTATTGATGTCTCAGACCTTTACATACATCAAAGACAGCCAGCTTGGTACATCTTCCTAGAACAGAGACTACTGAGTACATGAACTTGACCCAGGGTTATTTTATTCTGTAGAATTGCTTGCTGCTGTGCCTGTTCATTATTCTCATCTTCCCTTTTTTCCTAACAGTGCGTATAGTGCTAGAAAGACAGTACTGAACAAAAGTATATACTTATTTGCTGCCATCATCACAAGTCACAGCCATAAATATCCCTATTGTAAATACAGCTTATTTTCCTATGGAAATTCAGCATTTGTTTATTCTGTCGTGTCATTGTTCTTTTTTAGCATCTTTCCTGAAGTAAGCATTGTCCTGGAGATGTGAGCTCTTCCCTTAGATAAGACAGAAGGAGGAAGTGCTTACATATGCATGTCATATGTACATATCTTAGCTAGAATGTATTTGCTATTAGCAAATCACAGAACAAAGATTGAGGTGTTTAATCATATGGACATTTAAATACTTTTCTCTTTAAAATAAAGTTAATATAAAACTGAGAAAATAGGCTGCAGAGGAGATGACATAGTAGGTGAAGGAAGTATTTGTTACACAAGAGTTTAATACCTAGCATTTGTATTTACAAAAAATTAGTGGCTGCTGCTACACTGCACAGCAGTCACCATCTCAAGGCTGGAGAAATAGAGAGTAGGGGTTCTCACTGGCTACTCAGTTTAGTGGAATCAAGGAGCTCCAGGTTCATTGAAAGACTATATCTCAAAAGATAGGTGGAGAACCGTTGAAGATACCTAACTCTGACCTCTACATGCACACTTATACAAACTCACATAAAAAACACAAATAATGCCTCCCTCAAAAAAAAAAAGTCTAGGATTGCCACTTTATGGAAGAATGAGTATAATGACTCAGAAGGAACACAGGTAATGCCAAAAAGTATTGGAAGCCAGATATGGTGGCACACACCTTTAAACCTGACACTTAGGAGGCAGAGGCAGGTGCATCTCTGAGAGTCTAAGGCCAGCCTGGTCTACTTTGTAAGATCCAGAACTGCTAGTACTACAGCGGGGAGGAGGAGAGGGAGGAAGAGGAGGGGAGGGAAGGGAAGGAAGAGGAGAGACCGTGTATCCAAAAACAAAACAAAACAAAAAAAAACCCCAAAGTATTGAAGTCAAGAAAAAGATAGCCTTTCAAAATAGGCAGCAAGACAAAAATGTAAAGTAATAAACAATTTTAATACGGACCTGACCAAATTTCCTTTCTCACATTCTAGGATTGTAAAGATTGGAAACTATTTTAAAGACCTGGAAAATATACATACCTTTTCAAAGGCTTTTTAAAGGTTGTCACTGAAAAGCTTGAAAAGATAAATTACCTACTGTCGGGAAGTTTGTATCATGCTCTGTATCAAGATAGAAAACAGTAATCCCATGTTGGTTGGCTCCAGTAGCATCTGCACTCTTGTGCACATACCCACAAACAATACATATGGAGTACTCTTCCTACTTGTTAACATTAAATAGCTTGAGGCCTAGAGAAATGGCTTAATGATTAGAAGCCCCATCCAGAGGACCCAGCTTCAGTCCCAGATCCTACATGATGGCTCACAGTCATCTCTAACTCAAGTCCCAGTGGTCCAGCATCCTCTTCTGGCTTCTGCGAGCTCCTAGCATTCATGTGGAACACAAGCATACATGCAGTCAGAACATGGTTTTTTTTATAATTGATATAAATAGCTTTATTAAGGAATAATTACATAAATGTTTGTAATATGTTAAACGAATAATGTCTTTAAATTGTATTATCACAGTTTTTATCTTTGTGAATTTCTATTAGTATTTTTCATCTGAAGAAAATGGATACATTTCTGTCATATCCTGTGTGAAATAGAAGTGTATATTTCAATGTGTAGAGGGGTCCTTGTACTCCAAGTTGCTTTTGGGGGTATTTAAATGTTACTTTTTGAAATACTAAGGCTCAACTTTGTGTTTATATAGATATTCCTGATCAAGTTATAAGAGTTTTCAAAGCAGATCAACAAAGTTGCTACATTATCATCAGTAAGGATACCACAGCTAAAGAAGTGGTCTGCCAAGCTGTACAGGAATTCGGTTTGACTGGTGCATCTGACACATACTCCCTCTGTGAAGTGTCTGTTACTCCTGAGGGTGTTATAAAGCAGAGAAGACTTCCGGACCAGTTCTCCAAATTAGCTGATAGAATTCAACTCAATGGAAGGTGAGTGAGCATGCCCTGAATACGCAGAGTGCTGTTTGTGGATTCCCTGTTAAAATGGGTGTTTTAGGAACAAACAGCATGCTTCTTTGCTAGTTCTAAGAATTAAAGTAAGATTTCTCCTCTCAAGTTTTTGTCTCTACAATTATGTAAATAGAAACTTGGAGGGATCCTTAAAGACTGCCGTAAAGAGAAGAAAGAAAGCAGTCCTGTGTAATCTATGCCCAGCTGTAAATAGTCAAGGCCTGCCTCTCAGCTACTAAGTACCATAGGTGTTCTGTTCTAAAGAGAACAAGGGTTGATCCTACCTACCACTTGCTGAGATGCAACGTTTATTTAATATAGGAGAAATCACTAAGGACAACTTCTGTGTACAGGTCCACTTTTTTTTGCCTCACTTGAAAGTTTCAGACAGGAGGAAAGGAGGAAGTGGGTCCAATAGCAACTACTGAATATGGATGAAAACGAGTCTTGATGTATGTGCTTTTTCTTGTCAGTCAGAAATTATATTTCCTGTGAACAAACATTTATCTAATAGCACCCAGATGTCAGGTACTGTATTAAGTTCTCATTGCTGTCACAAAACACCAGGCAGAAACAACTTGATGGAGGAAGGATTGACTTTGTTCCTGGTCCATCGTGGCAGGGAGAGTGTAGCAGAGCAGAAGCAGATCCTCTCATGGCAGTCAGGAAGCAGAGAGGGAATGAGATTAGGGGCTAGCTATAACTTTCAGAAGCGTGACCCCAGTGACCTGCCTTCTCCAGCTCATCCTTCTTTACAAGGCATGCACCACCTTCCATCTGAACTCATGTGAAACAGTTCATATTGGAACGTTCTCCCCAGTCGTGCAGTCTCAAAATGTAAAACACAGTCCATCTTCTAAGAATCTTAAACATCTTAATCCTTCCAACTTGTTTCACACAGTTTGTTTGCCCAAACCCAGAGTCTCTTCTAAGACTCAGGACAAACCCTTAGCTTGTCCTTGAAGAATAAAAAAGATGAAAGTATATAGTCCCAGCACTCAGGAGATGGAGGCAGGCAGATCTCTGTGAGTTTGAGTCCAGCCTGGTCTACAAAGGGAGTTCCAGGACACCAGAGCTGTTACACAAAGAAACTCTGTCTTCAAAAACTAAAACACAAAGATAAAAGTGGCACTAGGTAAATTTCCATTCCAAGTGGGAATAACCAATCAGACCACAATAAGACAAAATTCGTTGAGGCAAACATTAAATCCTGTAGATCCAAGCCTGTGCCCAGGGCACATGGTGTCATTCTGTTGGCTTGAGAAGACCCACCTTTGAACTGTCTTGAACTTGTTTTGGCTTTCCTTGCCTTGTCTGGCATTCCACATTGATGGCATCTCCATAGTATCTTCATCTTCACCTTTCACTTTACTTACCAACCTGCCCAGACAGAGGCTGACTGCTGCAGTCTTGCCCCTGCCACACATTGCCTGGTTTCTCTAGCCTTTCTTTGAAAAAATCTTGGTAGAAACCTCCATGACTACATGCCTGCAAAAACACATAGACAGTGCCACAGCCGGCTGCCAGGCTAAGCAATAGCAAGACCCTTCGGACTCGAGCTGCAGTAGTTTATGAGTGGCTAGATAGTTGAGCATGATAAAGTTAACCCTGGGAAACAATATATTTAGTGGCAGGCACTGTGCTAATAGGGGTCCAGGTGGCTCGCCCTTTTTTCAAAAGGAAGTTTTTTACTTAGACATTTTGTATTTGTTTTTGAAGTACTGTCAGTTGAACCTAGATCCTCTTACATGGTAAGGCTTCCACCACTGGGCTATATCCAATCCCTATCCCACCTGCCACACCCCACCCCTGTTTTAATTGCTTATTTTTGAAACATGATCTCACTAAGTTATCAAAGCACACCTTGATAGAATCTTACTGTCTCAGACTCCCAAGTAACTGGAATAAGGCCTGTGCCAGTGGACATGATGGTGCACATCTTTAATCCCAGCACTGGGGAGACTAAAACTGATAGATCTTTATAAGTTTGAGGTTAGCCTGGTCTAGAGACCTTTGGCACTGAGTCCAGACAAAATTTCTTTTAAATTCGTTTACAAGTTAGCACACTCAGCTGCTACAAGAAAGATCTGACCATGTCCTGATAAGCCCTTCAGACAGTTCCTGGTCATCCTGATGTGCTTGCTTCCTTTAAATGAGCAGTTCTCAACCTGCGGGTCACGGCCCTTTCAAGTGGAATGATCCTTTCACTGGGGTCACATGTCAGATATTTACATTATGATTCATAACAGTAGAAAAATTACAGTTAGGGAGTAGCAACAAAAATGGTTTCATGATTGGAGTCACCACAACATGAAGAACTGTATTAAAGAGTTGAAAGATTAGGAAGGTGGAGAACCGCTGCTGTAAATGGCACTGATCCTTTTTTAAAAGGTTTATTTATTTATTTATGTACATGAGCACTTTATTTGCCTCTACGCCTGTATGGCAGACAGCATCAGAGAGGGCATCAGATCCCATGACAGATGGTTCTGAGCCACCATGTGGTTGCTTAGTATTGAACTGGAGACCTCTCGAAAGGACAGGCAGTACTCTTAACCACTGAGCCTATTTGTGCTGATCTTTTTAAAAGCATGCCCTCCTTAGTTCCAGCTTCAGGTTGGCTGATAAAACTAAGCTAACGTGTTTATATTCTTACTCTTTCTCCCAATTTTCACTATAAAAGTAAATAAAGCAACTAGTAATAGTGTTGGTCCACAGACTGGACACCTTATCAGGCTTGAAATTTCCTCTGCCTAAATTATTTTTAAACTTGGTCTCCAGCAGTCTTAGCATAAACAAAATGGTAAACAAGTTCTTAGGCAGAATATAACATGGTGACCTCTAATCCAGTTACCAACTGTCATCTATGATAGTGGTATTCTAGGACTTCTGTGTTCCGTATTTCCAAGGTCTTACATTTTCCTCCCACCAACCAGTCCCAAAAGCTTAGTAACTATTTGATAAGGTTAGCTACAGCAATGACCCTGCTTGTCCAGCACCAGTTTTCTGTGTTAGTTTCCCATCACTGCCCCTAAGGACCAGACAAGCAATTTCAGAGAAGAATCTAACATTGCCCCGTAGAGCTTTTATTCTCAGGACAACACATGATGGTTCACACATGCAAGTAGTTTCTTAAAATGACTGACTTCAAGATAATTTTCATCATTGTTTTTATTTTTTCTGCAATGATAGATGTTAGACAGCAGAAGTGGGACTTCTCAGGATGTCCTTTAAAGTATTTTCCCATTCCATCTATTAGATGAAACCTACTAATGATAATTTCCTTCTCATTTAGGTATTACCTAAAAAACAACATGGAAACAGAAACATTGTGTTCTGATGAAGATGCTCAGGAACTACTTAAGGAAAGCCAGCTCTCCATGCTGCAGCTCAGTACCATCGAGGTCGCCACCCAGCTCTCCATGAGAGACTTTGATTTATTTCGTAACATTGAGCCTACTGAATACATTGATGATCTTTTTAAATTAGATTCCAAAACAGGAAATACTCACTTGAAACAATTTGAGGATATTGTAAACCAAGAGACATTCTGGGTTGCCTCAGAGATTTTAAGTGAGTCAAATCAGCTGAAAAGAATGAAGATTATTAAACATTTTATCAAAATTGCTCTTCATTGCCGAGAATGCAAGAATTTCAATTCCATGTTTGCAATAATAAGGTAAGTTTGTATAGATACCTATATGATGACTTTTTTCTATAAAGATACCATTGAGTTCTTTTGTTCTTGTTTAACAAAAAGGCATGACATATGGTTACATACCCAGTGAGACTCCATTAGAAAAAACTATTTTTTTTTTGTCAGTGGGTATTAATTACAGATAGCTTCTTGGTTAAGAGTGGGAGCTACTTCCCCCTCTTAGTGCTGGGACCTTGTCTGGTTTGAACTTACACAGACTCTGTGAGTTCCTCTGTATATCAGTCTTGTATCTTGAAGGTGGTGTTTTCTTGGAGTCATCATCCCCTCTGGCTTTTGCTATCTTTCCACCTCCTCTTCCAAATAGATCCATGAGCCCAAAGACATCCCATTTACAACTGCATGTTCCAAAGTCTTGTCGCTCTGCATGTTGTCTATTTGTGGGTTGCTATGTTAGTTCCCTTTGGCTGCAAGAAGTCCCTCTAATAATAGCTTAGGAAAACACTGATCTGAGTCCCAGCCTGGAGTGGCCCCTGGAGATTCCTGATAATGTTTCTTGGGATCAGTGGCTGATAAAAGAAATAGAGGTGGCTAGAACAGAAGGCTAAGAGGAAAGCTTATTGTTGTTGTTTGTTGTTTTTGAGACAGGACCTCATATACATACACACACACACACACACACACACACACATATATGTGTGTGTGTGTGTGTGTGTGTGTGTGTATATATATATAAATATATATATATATATATATATATATATATATATGGACTGGAACTCACTATGTAGACCAGGCCTCAAACTCACACCTGCCTCTGCCTCCCAGGTGCTAGATTAAAGACATGCAGTGACACACCCAACTAGGAAAACTAATGTTCAACTTTTGAATAAGCATTATATATCTACATGGCAGCCCACAACTATCTGTAACTTCAGATCTAGGGGGTCTAATGTCTTTTTCTGGCCTCTGCAGGCACCAGGCATGCATGTGGTACACATACATACATGTAGACAAACACATGCACATAAATCTTTAAAAAATAAAATATGCTGCTAACACCCCAAACATGTCTTGGTCTGCTTCTGCATTCTATCCTAGTGATTTAACTATAGTTGCTAGAGCTTTAAATTGAGTTCTCACAGAACTAGTCAAGCTCTTTGTTCTTGTCCTCGTCCTTTCTCTGGCTGTTGCTGGCATGTTTGATATGAGCCTTAGAGCCAGTTTATTTAGGTTTTCTAAAAAAAAAGTCTTCAGAGTATTTTCATTTAAATTACATAGAATATATAGATTTATTTAGCAATGGCTCCTTTACCCCCAAAACACTGCTACACTTCATTTTCGCCTGTGACATTCATAGTTTTATTCATATAAGTCTTGAACATTTCTTTGAATGTTCAGTATATCTTACTACACATGGCATCCTTATATTGTCTTAATTACCCTACAATCTGATGGAAGGTGTGTGTGTGTGTGTGTGTGTGTGTGTGTGTGTGTGTGTGTGTGTGTGTGTGTATTATATAATCATGGTAAGTTTTATCATATTGTTCTTTGGTCTTGTGGTTTGTGAATTTTAATGTATAATGTCTGTTCTATGATGGGTTCATCAAATGTATCCTCCAAAGGCAAGCACTCTTTATTCTTTTGCTGCATATAGTTGTTGCATTCTTTCTGAATGGGGACTTTCCTGTACTAGCTATTTACAAAGGTTCATATGAGAGAGAAGCTAGGGCACAATTCCTGGTTAACAGGATTGGCCTTGAAAATTATTTTGCCTTTGGCTTTTTAAGTGAGTGGAGAGTGGCAGCCTTAGGGCTGTGTACAACTTAGTTTCTCCATGCTATCCTCCTGAACAGCTTCCTTCAGAATTTATCTTTACAGGCACTGATTTAATATTACTACCCCTGACATTCACGTTGAAGAAATCAACCCTTCCTGATGGCAGTGCACAGACTTTCTTGCTCTTATCCCAGACCAGGAATTGTTCTTTGCCTTGTAACTTTAGAGCCCTATTGTTCAGCCTTCCTTCATTCTTTAGCTGCACGTGTCATTTTTTGGTCCCTCTACTTACTGCTGTTTATCCTTGGCTAATTTTTGGCAATCATTCTAGTTTGGGACTTGGCTGAAGTTACATTTTCTGTTTTATTCTTACAGTAGTGGGGAGGTGATTTCTTAGAAACAAGGGTGAATAAACATTTAATTCCTACCTTAAAATTGGAAGTTGGAGAACATTTTACATGTAGTGGTATAGGTAAAAATCAGAAGCCCGAGAAGCAGGGGACTAAACTGTAGGAATGTTGGAATGTATTAGGTTCACACTGTTTATTGATAGGTGACCTTTGGCATGCAGCATGAAAGTAAAGGAATGAGGAGAAACTGCTGGCTGATGGACATAAATATTGTTTTCAACTTAGGGAATATCTGAACTTGTTTAAAGTCCACTGCAGCAGGGATAGTGGGTATCTGGAGACTTAGGGGACGAGATTGGAGCCTTGAGATACAGAAACTTGAATCAAGAGTCTACCTCAGTCAGTCATGTAAACTGTTTCAGGTCAATGTTGTGTAAGTTAGTTGATAATGAGCAACACTCCAATGCTTACGTTCTTTTTAACTCTTATGTGATTGGTACAGTTATCTCTTACATGCAGAGTATAGAGCAATTGTTATACTACCAGAGAGCCTCTGGAAGAGATTCTTCTTGTTTTAAGATTAAAAGAGTCCTTTTTGTTTATTTTTAATAGTTCTCTTTTGTTTTATTATATATAGATCATGGTTGTGTCTTTATTGACCTACCCTTTCCTCTGAATCTATTCTTAATGTTTTTATTCTCATTTTGACAGTGGCTTGAACCTGGCACCGGTAGCACGACTCAGAGGCACTTGGGAAAAGTTGCCAAGCAAATATGAGAAACATCTTCAAGATCTACAAGACCTTTTTGATCCATCTAGAAATATGGCAAAATACAGAAATATTCTTAGTAGTCAAAGCATGCAGCCTCCAATTATTCCACTCTTCCCTGTTGTCAAGAAAGATATGACATTTCTCCATGAAGGTATTTGAAGCCATTTGAAAATTAGCATGTTTAGCTTTAGCTGCAGCATTTAATCTATTATCCACTTCAATATAATTATTTCATGTCACTAAATCTTCATACAGCTAAGTGCAGTGAATTTATGACATCCAAAGCTATATTGTTGACAGTAGCAAATTGAAATGTTCACAGTAAAAGTTCAGATATAAACTTGACACTAAGATAAAACTTTGCTGACACCTCCCTAGCACTTAGGCACATACCAAACATACCCAGCCTTGTATTTGCTTTAAGCTTAGTAATGGTTTTTCCTTCCAATTTTTTAAAATTTAATTCTCATATAAGGAAAAGTACCCAAAACAAATGAGCAACTAATAAAATCTAACAACATAGTCAGTTTTTTGGGTTTTTTTGTTTTTGTTTTGTTTTTTTGGTTTTTCGAAACAGGGTTTCTCTGTGTAGCCCTGGCTGTCCTGGAACTCACTTTGTAGACAGGCTGGCCTCGAACTCAGAAACCCACCTGCCTCTGCCTCCCGAGTGCTTGGATTAATGGCGTGCACCACCACGCCTGGCAACATAGTCAGTTTTATGGGCAAAATTTAGTATTGCCAGCACCCTAAAAGCTTGCTCCTGCTCACTGCCAACCTCCCTCTTCCTCTCTTTAAGGTGACTTGTATCCTGATTCCTAATGCCACAGTTGAGTCTCAATTGTTCTTGACCTTTAGACAAACAGATTCACAGAATGTTTGACTTGATTTTTGTCTTATTTTGGTGAAAAAATATTAGGATTAGGGAGAATCTTCACTGTTGTCCAAAACTGCTTAGCTTAGTGATCCATGTCTTAGTGCTATACAGTGATTCATTCTGATCTGTGGGTTTTAAGTAGTTCCCATTGTTGTCCTGCTGTGAAGAATGCTGTTTATTCTCTGTTCATACTCTCTAGGCAGATGTAGTCTTAATGACTATACAATATATTCTTAGTAGACTCTGTGGCTCAACCCTTAAAAAAAATGGTGTGGTGGTAAGTTGGTTTCTAGCCCTGGAGGTGTTCTCACTGCTCATCCTTGCCATTATCTGTTCAATTCAGCTCTGTTTTTCACATTACAATAACTATGTGCTTATAACTTGATAGATAGTTTATAGCTTATAGCTTATAGTTTGTACTTTGATGACTATGAATGGGCTAAGGCACCCTCTGTGCGCTAACCCTCTTGACAGTTACCAGTTTGGATTCCTTGCTCATTTTATAGTAGATTTCCTTTTTTGTTTACAATTTCTACAAACATTCTCTTCTACATCCTGGGTATAGAGTAACTTGTCTGTTTTAAAGTTATTTTTGATGAGTAGAAATTCTTAACTAAAAAGTTTTTTTTTTAATCTTTTCCTACTATAGTTCATTTACAGTCTATTTGCATTAACTTTTCTGTGATAATAGTATTTTTCCTACTCTGTTCCCTTAGTAACCTCATACTGTTTTCTATTCTTTTTACTGTTACACCAGATGATATAAGTGTCAGTGTGTTCACACATTAATGTTGTGTTATTGCAGGCCATGTGAAGAACTTGAACTATTCAAGTTTCATTTACTCATCACGAAATTTTATTTACCTATTGTGCTGTCAATCCTACATTGTTTTACTGTCAGTTACTAAAATCAGTGTTTAATCTCACGTGTGTCTATTTGTGCTTGCTGCTCTTTCTTTCATCCTACGTTTCTGTGTGTCCATGTGGCTAGTGTACTTTGTGGTTTTGAGGGCTTTGTTTAGTTGTTTAGGAGTTTGATTTTGTTTGGTACATCAGACACCGTTATTACCTTAAAGTGATGGAGATCTCAATTTTTGTTCATCTGAAAGTCCAAGACTTCAATTTCAGAAATATAGTTTGGATTGGCAGCTGCTTTCCTTCAGCATTTTGAAGTAGCATCTGTTGTTTTCTGGCTCCCATTGTCACAATTGAGACATGAACTGTACACTTACTATTCTTTGCACTGCCTCTGCTGATAGCTGCAGTTGGGACCTTTGCCTTCTCATGGTTTTCTGTTCTACTAGGTTTTATAAGGTATGAGGCTTGTAATTTTGTTTCATTTGTAGCTCTGGTTTACATTTATGGGTCATATTAAAATAGATTGATTTTCCTTCAGTTTTGGAATATTCTGTATAGTTAGTTTTTTATTTGCCCGTTTCTGGCATCAGTTTTGGGACTTTGGTTTTATTTTGACTACTGTGCCTCTTTAGTCTCACATCTTCCTGCAGGTTATCTTGTTGTCTTGCTGTTCTCCAAGTATTGTCATTCGTCTTGACAATCTTCTCTTCAGCTGTGTCTAGTCAGTGAAACCTGTCCCTGAATTCCTACTCTACTTCAATGTTTCTCAGTTTTACTGTTTCTTTTCTTTCATATTCTCTGTTAAAGTAGCAGTATTGATTTTGTATCTTTGAACATGTTTAAAATGGGTATTTCAAAGTTTCTCTGTAGTGACTCTGTGATCTGGGTCTTCCCTGGTTCTCTCTCTGAATCATCTTTTACATCTTGTCATGTTCACATTCATTTTTTTCTTGATATACATTGATGTTTTTATTTTTTGGTTTTTTGTTTATTTGTTTGTTTAGAGAATAGTGAAAAAGTTACCTCCCCCCAAAAAATTGGAAATTTATGACTAATATTCTGTTCTTCCAAAAAGGATTGAACCTTGCTCAGTTAAGGCAATCACAATACATGCATATACATAAGTAAGTATATATGAATGAGTACACTGTAGCTGTCTTCATATACGCCAGAAGAGGACATTAGATCCCATTGCAGATGGTTTTGAGCCATCATGTGGTTGCTGGGAATTGAATTCAGGACCTCTGGAAAAGCAGTTAGTATTCTTAACCCCTGAACCATCTTGCCAGCCCCAATCCCAAATGTTTTTAATTCATTTCCAGGGTTTTAGGCTTTCTTCCAATCTACATTTGGTTCATTATTATCTTCAGAATAAAGTCAGAGTCCCAAAGCAAAACATTAACGTTTAATTGGATTTAACTCTATTTTATTCTTGTTACCTCAAAGCACTGAAGGGCTTATTTCAGCTCCCTGTGCCCTGTCTGCCCTTGCTAACTGTCATCAGCAGGGAGAGTCTCCTAGTTGCCTCAGAATTTCGTTATCATCACATTACTTTAAGAAAAGATCCTCACAGATTTCTCACGTATTCTTACAACATTGTTCTCACTTAGCATGGTTGGTGTTGTTTTGTTTCCAGCTGGCATTGAGGCCACGAACCATTCCTGTGACCAGTGTACAAATGCCACTCACTTACTGTGGAAAGGGATGTGATCTAGACCCAGAGAGCTCTCAAACTGGCTTCAGGGCTTTCCCTGTTAGAAAAATTGGGTTGCACTAACAGTTACAGACAGGTGTAGTTAAATGCTACTATCTATGGTCAGACAGACTGACTTTTGAACACTGACATTCTTGCCTGATGATTTAGACTAGGTAAGCCAATTAATCTCTTCAAGAAAAGGTGACAGCCTTCAACTTTGTAAATTAAAAACTTACACACAGGTATTTTCATACCAATGATTAAAGTCTTGGTGACAAATTCAGATTCAAAGAGAGAAAAAGTGAATATGAGGCCAGAAAGTATCCCCATGACACAGCTACCTTAGTTTTAGCTAATTTTTACCATTTGAGAAAGAATTCCAGTTTTACTTACTCTCCCACTATTTACTCCTGTGAGTATATCTGCTACTTCTTTAATAGTTTTTATTTCTTTTTTTTTGTTGTTTTTTTTGTTGTTGTTTTTTGTTTTTGTTTTTGTTTTTTTTTTTTGTTTTTTTTTTTTTTTCCGAGACAGGGTTTCTCTATATAGCCCTGGCTGTCCTGGAACTCACTTTGTAGACCAGGCTGGCCTCGAACTCAGAAATCCGCCTGCCTCTACCTCCCAAGTAATGGGATCAAAGGTGTGCGCCACCACACCCAGTTTTTATTTCTTAAAAAGAAAATAAGAGTTATAAATCAAAAAAATTGCAGGCCAACTTAATTATTAGTAAGTAAATGGGCCCCACAGTGCCTTTGTCACCTGGCTAGCCTAAGTTGTCAGGTGCTGTAGCTTCCTTCAGTAGAACAAACCATGAACAGAAGGAGATTGTGTGCTGTAACTTGTGCACATGCCTGTGAGATAATGAACCAGTTTCAGCAGCCATAGACAATCACTTTCTGTATTCTGTATTCCCATGAGAAACACAGCTGTTAGAAACTCATTCCCTGGGGTCAGGGCTGAACAGTCTATGAATTTATCAAGTCTTAAAAGGGAGTGGGGGGACAGTTTGATTAACAAAAAAAAATAAAAACACTTACCTGTACTCAGGAGTAATAACTGAACTTGTGCTACTTGGAGATAAAATTGTAATTATGGAAGTTTAAAAATATATATATTTCATAGGAAATGACTCCAAAGTAGATGGCTTAGTAAACTTCGAGAAGCTAAGAATGATTGCCAAGGAAATCCGTCATATTATTCGAATGACTTCTGCCAACATGGACCCTGCCATGATGTTCCGACAGAGGTATGACATGGAAATCACATTATGGTAGCATCAGGCTGGTGAGGTAATGATGTCTGTCCTTTGTTGTGTACACATCAGCCTCCAGTAATCTTTCATTACAGTAATCCTCACAGGTAAGCAATAGTCAACCTCCCTTTACATCTGAAGAAATTGAACCCCAAGTAGTTTTGTTTTATTTTTAATTTATATATGTTTGCCTGCATGTATGTCTGTGTATCACATATGTACAATGCTTGCAGAGTCCAGAGAAGGTGTTGGCCTCTCTGGAACTAGTGTCTCAGATGCTTGTGATTAACCATGTAAGTGCTGGGAATTGAACTCGGGTCCTCTGCAAGCAAGGTCAGTGCCTTTGACTGCTGAGCCATATCTCCAGGCCCTGGAGCAGTTTTTATATAACTTGCTAAGATTTGAGCCCTAGTTTTTCCAATTACTTTTCTGACTATATCAGTAGTTCTGTATGGTGGTTAGGTAAAGTACCAATAAGCAAATAAAATAAAAATGTTGAGCTCCCTGAAATCATCTGAATGCAAATTGTCTCATCTGCTTTCTAACCTAAGTAGTAAAGAATTATTCTGCGCCTCTTTTAAAGTCCTAGCACATCTAACTAGTACTTCAGTTTTCTAGAACATTTCTTTCCCAAAAGTTACAGTTATATTGTAACTGTTTGCTTGCATTTAAACTCTTTCCCAGAAAGTACATTTAGCCATGCTACATCTTTATTAGAGTTTCATTTATCTTTTAATTTTATCGGAGAATTCTTTCTGTACTCACTTTATAGCTGAGGCTGGTCTAGAACTCATGATCTTGCCTCTACTTCCAATTGCTGGTATTACAGGTGTACACTGCCACACCCAAAACGAGAATGCTTTTTTAATTTGATACTTTGTGTACTATAAAGACTACTACAGAGGCTGGAGAGGTGGCTCAGCGGTTAAGAGCACTGACTGTTCTTCTGAAGGTCCTGAGTTCAAATCCCAGCAACCACATGGTGGCTCACAACCACCTGTAATTGGATCTAATGCCATCTTCTGGTGTGTCTGAAGACAGCTACAGTGCACTTACATATAACAATAAATAAATCTTTTTTTTTAAAAGACTACTACAGATTTATGTATAGAGTTTATAGAAAGTGTATTAAGCTATTTCCAGTAATTTTTGTAGTCTTCAGCATGTAAGTAGACATTACAGTTGCTAACTTTTTTTTATCAGATTTTCCTTTTGGACCTCTCCAAATAGGGCATTAATAAATAAAATAATTTTAAGTATATATAATTGCTATGATTTTAAAATACATATATTCTAAGAAAATAAAAATACTTGATACTTTATAGTGTGTGTTGGATTAAGTTTGTCTGGGAGAGGTATTGCTTGCGCGTGCTTCACCTACATCACTATGGAGCAGTCACTGCTTTTCTTAGTAGCTGATCTCATGTTCGCTCTAGTTTAGAGATTCTCAGAGTAGTGGGAAAGGAGTGCCAAGTCTCTTCCCATCTCTTGTCTTTCTCTTGGTAATGTAATGAAATGTCACTTCTCCAAATTGTGGAAACAAAAAACAGTAAGAAGCAGGGACTGAAGCACACCTGGAGGAGGCTTGTTGTCTGTCTTTGTTTTTGTTGAATGTCCTAGTACAGTGGACTTTCCACTGTCTCTTGTCTTATGTGAACCTCCATTTACTCGTGCATCTTTTCATTCGGTACCTGAAGACATAATAAATTAGGTCCCTGCCAAATCATCTGATAGTGTACTAAGGTGCCAGCTGTACTTCCAAATTAATATAAGAGGGCCAAGAGAGGATTCACTCAGTAAAGTGAAAGCTCGAGTCCTTGTCAGTCCCCAGCATCATGTAAACTAGCTAGCTACCAGCCAATGAAAATAATCCTGTCTCAAAATGGGAGGGGCAGGGGAGGGCAGATTTATAACACCTTAGGAACAACACCAGAGGCTTACCTCTGCCTTAAACACACAAATGTGCACACATACCCACATACATGCACACAAACACACAACTAAAAAGAAGCAGCCTGGCTGTTTGCTTGGGAATAACCTGGGTTGAGTAAGAAGTGAATGGGGAAATAAATATATTTATTCTAGTTCAGTTGTGTCCACCAGCACCTAGATTATTAGGGTCTCATTGTAGACTGGCTTGGAATTCCTCCCAGGTCATATCGCACAAGTGCATAACTGCATAAGTGTACACCACCACACACCACCCCTGCTTTGTTACCTCTTTATTTTCCAAGTTGAATTTGCTAGTCAATTTTTCTCCTAAAATACTTCCTTAGAGAAATTTCTTCACTTAGAAATGGATTTACATATCTGTATGTTCCTTGTAATTTTTCAGCATTTAAAGGAGTGGTTCCAAAAGTGTGTAGAGACTCTGTTCTTAAGACCAGTCCCTACACTTCCAAAGACAGAATAGAAAGTTTGAATGGAACACGTCGTGTTCCATAAACTGCTTAGTAACACCATCCTTTAATAGTAGGCAGTGGTGGCTCACATCTTTGATTCCAGTGCTCGGGAGTCAGGTGGATCTCTCTGCATTTGAGTTCAGCCATGTATACAGAATGAGTTCCAGGACCTCCAGGGCTATATAGAGAAACCCTCTCTTAGAAAACAAACAAACAAAAACAAAAACAAAAAAATCAACTAATGGCTAGACGGGTGTTAAAAATGCAGTTGATCTAAAGCATGTTTTAAAGTACATGCTATAGAGGTGTCTGGCCTTCAGGACTCAATGTGTCCTTCCCAGTCCTTCATTTCATTAAAGCCATTTTTTACTGTTAAGATATAATTTTTTCCTGGTAAATTTTTCTGTTCTGTTCTGTCTGCATAAATTCTCTGACTCTCAACTGTTGTCTTTTTTTCTGTGCTTTCCTATTCAAA